>NW_023270418.1:4616902-4694946 GCF_011800145.1 Mirounga leonina
AAGGAAGGAAGGAAGGAAGGAAGGAAGGAAGGAAGGAAGGAAGGAAGAAAGGAAGGAAGAAAGGAAGGAAGAAAGGAAGGAAGAAAAGAAGCTGTAGAACACTTTCTCAATCATTCATTAATCTATTCCCTTTTGTAGTTCCCTTTATTGTCATTTCCAGTGTTCTTATGAGTGAGGGTAGGCCCTTGACCCTGAAGTAGAAACCTCAATCTTTTTATTTCAGTGATGTTATATTTGGCATATCTCTCATAAAGTGCATATTTTTGAGTTAACTCTTATAGGTAGATTTATCTCATTTTAGCTCATGTCATAACAGATCGGTTGATGTTATTTTATTTTACATGTTATAGTTTTTATTACTTTATTTCCTATGTATGTTTCTATGTATGTATGTGCTATTATACATGTATAATTTTCTTTAGTTCTTCGAGCTATATAATTGATAGCCTATAACGATTTTAAGTGCTTCCAATGGTATATATTTAAATAAGTATAACCTCTGACTTTAATTCAGAACATTCAGAAATAATATATCTTTTCTTAATCAAGATGAAAAATAAATACTATTTTTCCCTTTCTCTACCTCATTACCCACCTCCACTCCAGTTTTAATTGATATGCAATAAAATTTTTAATCCTAGTTAAGATTAAATTTTTATCTTTTACTTATATATAAATTTTTATTTAGATTGCTTGATTATTTAAATAGAGTTGGCCAGATTTTCTTTTCATTAATGAGTTCCCTGGCACTTAATACTTTATTCTCATTTATGTTTTATTTAAATAAGATTTTTTAGGAAGATTAGTTGGATACTGAAATTCATGAGCCCTCAGATATTTAAAAAACATTTTTGTATTTGCTGCATTACAATATGAATATATTTAACACCACAAAACTGTATACTTCAAAATGGTTAAGGTTATAAAATTTGTGTTCTATGAATTATGCCACAATTTAAAAAATATTTTTGTGGCTTTTAAATGTAGAAAACATCTTGGGACTTATATTTAGAATTCTAGTGTCACAAACTCTTTTTTCCCCCTTGACATTATATATACATAAGTGACATATGTATGTATTTTCTCCTTTGAAGGAGAAATAGTGGCTTGCCCACTTCTGTCTTACTGTATTTTTTAAATTTTAGATTTGATAATTTCACAAGGTATATCTGTGTTTCACTTATCATTAGATTAGCTCTGTCAAAAAGGAGACTAATGCATATACCAGTACAATTTTCTTGTATATCTAGGACTACTGTTTCTGTCTCTTTTATGCCTATGTTTTGGTTCTCTACTTCCAATCATTTATATATATCTCATCTTCCTCTAAAAACATTTTTGTTTGGTCTCCTTTTGAATTTGGGTTGATTTCTCAAATCTGCTGTTGACATCATCAGCTTCATTTTCTCTAGTTTTCTTCCTACACTTTTTGGCTTCTAATGGCATTTTAAATTCTGCAATGACAGAATTTTTTTCTCCCATTCATATTTCTGTATTTCTTCCAATTTCCTTTGCACTCAGATTGTAATTTTATCAATCATCTTTTGTTTCATAATGCATCTGGTCAAACACTAAAATAATTTGAGAATATCAAAACAATTTATGTTCCCTTGGGGAGGATATATATATAAAATTTCACATACAAAGCTTTGTGTTTACTATTTATATTTTTGTTTTGTTACAGAATTTTTTAAAAAATATTTTGTCTTCATGTTTTCACATTCTTATAGGTGGTATACCTACCCAAGCCTTTTGTGGGTTTAAAAAAATTACATGAGTATTTTACCACTTCCTATTTATGCATGCAAAATTCTCCTGTCAGAATTTAAATTGAGATAATGATTGATAAATGGATATACATCCTTTTCTTTTTTCTTTTTTAATTTTTTCAACAGTAGCAGTCTTATGAGATATCAGAAAGACTGTTGGGGTTCTCAGAATTTATATAGTCAGAAAACTTGGTCTCTAGTATGTTTGCTTCATGTCTCTCTTGTCCTCTTTAATTGTCTTTTAACAGTAACCTGAGGTCCATCTAGCTCTGTTGAATTTAAGGAGTGAATTGAGTTAACTGGGGCTTACCCATGTTAAACTAACTGCTCATCAGATTACTAATAAGACAGACCTAGTGGAAAGAAATTAAGGACCACAGCCCACATACACGTTTTTTTTTTTTTTAATATTTGTCAAACCAAGTGCAATTTCTTTCAAGTTTTTCATGATATTTTGTAATAAGATCAAGAGGTGAGCTCTCAACTCATGTACTAGTTTCCCTACCTTTCAATACTTAACACAAAAGTCCCAATTAGGAGGAGTACTTCTATATTAGAATGGTATTACAGCAATTATAAAATGGGATTTAAAAATGATATTGAATGATAATGTAATTTTCTTTCTTACCCAGTGAATTCAGGCTTTTAATGGTATTTATTTGTAGCAGAAAATTGTTACTACATATAGTGGTCCACATCAACCACACAAAGTGCCAATGTCTCTAGCCTTTGTTTCCCAAAAATAGAAATAGTAGGGTTTTCAAAATGTTTCCTCACTTGCTAACTACTATTCTAAATAAAAAAGAATATGTAAGTAAACTTCTGGTATTCCGCAACTGTCTCTATCAGGTATCTCATGAAGCTTATGAGATACGATTGTTACCATGCCTGTAGTAGGCTAAATAGTGTCCCCTCCCTCCCCCAAAATAATGTCTACCTGGAACCTCAGAATGTGACCTTATTTGGAAATAGGGTCTTTGTTGATATAATTAAGGTAAAAATCCATATGGGATCATACTGAATTAGGATGGACTTTAAATTCAATGAGAACGTCCTGGTGAGAGACAGTAAAGGACATACAAATAGGGGAGAAGGCCATGTGAAAATCTCTATGAAGACTGAGGCAAAGATTGGAGCCCAAGGCAAAAAACACCAAATATCAGAAGCTTAAAAAGGCAAGGAAGGATTCTCTTCTTGAGCCTTCTGAGGGAGTGTGACTCTATTGATACCCTGATTTTTTGGACTTCCGGCCTCTAGAGCTAGGAGAGAATAAATGTCTGTTGTTTTCAGTCAACAAGTTTGTGATAAGTTGTCCTGGTATTCCTAGGAAACTAAGACAATGCCCTGATTTAAAATGTGCTGTTTTGGTTATTCTGTATCTTTCTGAGAAGAGTTTGTAAGCTCATTCTTATACTGCCACTCTTCCCAAAGATTCTATTTTAATTTTTAAAAGTAATTAACTCAAGATTCTGTTTTCAGGTCACATAATCAATGATAAAACTCATAAGAAAACTTGTTTTAACTAACACAGATTTGCACAAATTTTAATTGTTTTGTTGTGTGGGTGGGGCTTGATAGAAGGATATTATTATGTAAGTTAATGATTCTAAACTTCTGTTTATAAGTGTAAATGCACTTCTATTAATAAAAATAGTCCAAGTGATTATTTTTCAATTCTGTTTAGAAGTCTTAAGACAGAGATAAGGTGCTAAGATGGATACTGTACAATTTTAAAAAATAAAATACTAACAGTCATTTTGACCAAAGGCTGCCAGAGGAGGACTTTTTCTCCCTTATTTGATAATCCCTGGTCTATCATTAACTTCAATTCTCTACCGATCAAACCATCCTTAGAATGTGAAGTTCTGAATTCAGATTTTAAAGAAACATAGAAAAAAGGAAGATTTCATAAAAGAGAGACCAATAGGATAGAAGGAATCAAAATCATTTTGCAGGAGTGAAGACAAAATTCAGGAAACCAAAGATAAAAATATGCAAACTTTGGAAAATGACCCAGCCTCCTTATGTTTAGCTTTCTTTTTTTTTTTTTTAATTAACATAATGTATTATTTGTTTCAGGGGTACAGGAGTTTAGCTTTCTGAGGTAATAAAATGATTAGGAAGTAAAATCTTAAAAACAAAGCAAAAAAATAACTGCCATACAGTTAATAAAAAAGATTTTCTAGTGGCCAAAATTTTTTAAAAATGGAAAGCACAGGGGATTGCAGTAGAAAATTTGGTACTAGATTAACTCACTCCAATAGTGAGTTTCTGGAATTCCATTCTGTGATTTAAAACAAGTCAAATGTATATCCTGGTAGTAAATTGTAGATATGCTTGATTGGAACCTCAAGAAACGAAAGAAAAAATAATAGATGCAGAGAATAAAATGTATACTGTGCTTGGGTTATACAAAATCTTGAATGGGAGACTGAACAGTCCTGATTTGTCTTTAAACAATGGGGTTGGGGAGTAATACTGAGTATTTCTTAAAATTTCCGCATAATTACACAATCAAAATATATTTCAATGAAATAAACATGATGATGGAAATAAAACATAGTTTGAAACAAACTCCAACTTTCCTATATTTACAAGTTTTTCTTTTTTTTTTACATATTTGGTTTTGTCAGAAAGATATGTTCATTCTCTAAAAACTTGTTATAAAATATTCTCACAGGAACTGAAAGAAATGGAGATAAAATTAAGAAAAACATCAGGGTTAAGAAATAGAGACACCTAAGGAGAATAATAAACAAACTAAAACATATAATATAATATAATATAATGTAATATAGTATCTATAATATAATATAAAATGCACTAAGAAAAATTTCCACAGGTACTCAGTAGAATCTCATTTTTTTGATTCACATATTCTATTGCAGGAATGGGAATTTCTATTTCTCAGGGAGATTATAAATTTCCTTAAAAGTCTATGGAAAATCCCATGAGCACAGAATAGCAGTAATAAAGTTCTGTATATGGCTGAATATGATGGCCCAGTTTGTGAGTTTACAACCATGTGTTACTTTTAATTCATAACTTAATGAGGAAACTTGCTCACACAGTATAGCATAATTGCTGGGGGAAATACAGGGGCTTAGACACAATTTTCTACCATTTTGAAGCTGATATTGGCTGGGTTGTAAGGCTTAATTTTACCTGGAGGTTAGAAGATTGTTGAACATTCTGGCACAACCAGGCCTCATTTGGCTTTCTTTATACATTGTCCTTTTTTAGCCTCAGCTGGTTAAGACTAAGGTTGCAATTTTTTATTTTATTTTATTTTTTAAATGTCACTTGGCACTTTTCCTTTTTTCATTTTGACGTCAACTAACCGAATTTTTTAACACAGAATGGAAAAACATATAATGATCTTTCCATGTGATGGCTTCTTGGTATTTTAACACAGCCTAGTTGAACAGCTGGGAATAGTGTTAAAGACAGGACTTCCTGGCATATTACAAAGGTTGAGAATACATCAGAGAAAATAGGTAGTGCACATGCTTTTGATACTCCTAAGAATAATTTCTAAATTAATTATTTCAACTCTCTGAATATTTTGTCTATTTATTCAACATGACTAGGTGCCAAGAACTATGTTATTTAGGTGCTAGGAATGAATAAACTCACAGCCTAACCCCAAAGAGTTCACAGCTGACCAAAAAAAAGGGTGTAGAAATGGAAATATAAATCAAAATATTAAAATGGTATGAAAATATCACAAAGGGACGGTCTCTTCCACTAAGTGTTGGGATCATAGAAGGATTCAGTGATGTTTGAACTAAACTTTGGTGAGTTTTTGATGAAGGACATAAGGAAATGGAGGGAAAGACATTCCATGGAAAGGAAAAAAACATGCATTAAGGCAGATAGGCAGGAATGCCCAGACTGGATGAGTAACACTGAAGAAAGTTAGACTGGCAGGAAAGTAAGATCCATAGTAAGAGAAAATATTATCTCAACATGAAGCCTGGATCAGGTCATGAAATTATGTCAATAAGTATTTCATTACAACTCTAGTGATCTTTTAAAAAGAAAATCAAGATTTGCTTCTCTAGAGAAGCCTAAGAGCTCTCTAGCCTACATTCCTAATGTCCATGTTTGAGTTCTTAGTTCTCTCACAGATACTTTTTGGCCCTTTTGCATTCAATATTATTCACATAATCCAACCTCATTTCCTCATAGGGTATCTGAGACCCTTGAGGACAGGGATATCTTCTTTCACAACATTCAAATATTTATCACAGCATTTATTATAAAATACTTATAACTCATCCCTAATAATGGGATTTGAACAATTAAGCTAGTTTCCTTACTTTAGTAATCTAAACCTCAGCATGTATTAAAATGTGTCAGTTGAAGGTAACATAATTTTACATTATATTTTGATGTAAATTTGTTATCTTTCAATGCTTTCTGAAAGGCAATATCTTGCAGAGATCCTTTTTATTATTTTATGGAAAATATTATAATCTAAATCCATATCAATGGTTGGTTCATTCTCTAATTTTGGAGATCTAGACATTTAACCAATCAGCTTAACTGATGTGCCCTGTTTTTTTCTTTTCAAAATCGAGCTTTAATAATGTTAGCAGAAATATATGACTAGGATGTCAATATTGATAAAACATAAGAAAACTGAAGTGATGAGGGAATCCAAGATCTGAAAAGGTAACATCCTAGCTGTAAAGATGGCCCTAGAGAAATGTCTGTTTCCTACCTAAGGCTCCTTCTTGAAGTTATTTCCAGACTTACATGTTGCCCAAGGTGATTCTCCTCATGTTACTGGTGGTTGGAAAAAGCACAGTTGTAACAATGATAAACTACAAACCCAGCATTCTTTCACTAAAACAAACAAAAAACAGAAACAAAAACTAGAAATGTGTCAGTTCTTCTGTGAGAAAGATTACTGGTTTATTGCTAGTTATTATTTTATTTCAAAATTTTTAAACTAATTTTTTAAAATGTGCTTCTAGTTTCTTGAAATGTGCTTCTAATCTAGAGATAGATAATTTGTTGTTTATATGTACTTTTCCCAAAAAACTTCTTTTAGAGAAAAGTTTCTCAAAGAAATTTTTCCCAAAAATACTTCTCAAAGACAGTAAGTAGCAGAGATTTGCAGATAGATTAGTTTGGATTTAAATCCTGGTTCTATCCATATGTACTAGGTAATATTACCTAGCTTCTATGAGTTTCAGTTTTTCCACCTAATACCTATTCCAGGCTTGTTGTGAGCATTAAATAAGATAAGTAAAAAACCTGGTATGCTTCTCGCTAACCATTTTATTTAATAAAACAGCACAACATATTTTTACTAATGTCACCCTTATTTAAGTGAATATATCAAAAGCCTTTTTACTGTAAAAAGGGTATATTTTTTGTTATATGAATTTGTTATATGATATTGCACGACAGCACACAACCTGGTATAAAACCCCAAAAAAGTTTTCAAGTAATCTTGGGATCTTGAAAAACTCCAATTTTATGCATTTCATGTAAATTCTATTTCCCCACTCAAAGGGATCAGAAAGGCACATGAAATATTTAGAGCTTTAGAGTTTGGGTCCTTTATTCTATTTGTCTATCCTTGCAACTTCACCACAGTAGTAAATTGCTTTGGCTTTAAAGTAAGTATTGGTAGCCTATAGATTAAATACTCTAAATTTTATTTTCTTCTTCAAAATTGTTTGGTTAATCTTTTAAATATCACTTGAGATTTATTTATTTATTTATTTACTTACTTATTTACTTATTTATTTTTATTATGTTCAGTTAGCTAACATATAGTACATCATTAGTTTATTTTTTAAAATTTTTTATAAAGATTTTATTTTTAAGTAATCTGTATGCCTAACATGGGGCTTGAACTCACAACCCCAAGATCAAGGATCACATGCTCTAACAACTGAGCGAGCCAGGTGCCCCTAAATCTCTTGAATTTTAAGTTGCATGAAGTGAAATGCTAAGATCTTAAGTACAGAATTCAATCAGTTTAGCACATGTTTTGCCCACCACCAAATTAATATGGGAAACACTTTCACCTTCTTGATGATTCTTTTATGGATTTATCTAGTAAATTTCCCACCAGTGAGATAACCAGCATTTTGATGTCTATCACTGTTTTTTGAGATTCCTAAATGTGAATCTTCCTGCATGGACTCTTTTATGTCTAGCTTCTTTTGCACAACACACTATATATGAGTTTGATCCATGCTGTTGCATGCATCAGCTGTTGGAACATTTTATTGCAGAAGAGCATTCCACTCTATCTACTATAATACGTTTATCCATTCTTCTGTTGCTGGACATTCGGATGGTTTTCACCTTTTGGCTATTATGAATTAAGATGCTATGAGCATCCTTATACAAGTATTTTACAGATATATTTACTTTTAATTTCAGTAAATACCTAGGCATGGACAGGAGATAGGTGTATATTTAACTTTATAAGAGACTCCCAAGTCATTTTCTATGTATTTATGCCATTTTACATATTGAGCAACACACTGAGAGAGTCCATTTGTTTCTGATGTATGCTGACATTTGATATTCCCAATCTTTTAAAATTTAGCTATTCTAGGACATGTGAAATGTTATTTTATTGTGATTTTAATTTACATTTTATTGATTAACTTAAGTAAATTTTTATGCACTTTTTGTAAAGTGTCTATTCATGTCCTCTGTCCACATTTTTAACTGGTTATTTGCCTTTTTTATTTTTGCCTAAGAGTTCTCTATATAGTCTAGATATGAGTCATCTATCAAATATATTTTGATGTCTGATAAATTGCATTGCCTAGATCTTTTATGTGTCTGGTTTTATTGTCTGTTTTCTTTCTTTCTTTCTTTTTTTTTTTTTTGGTTGTTGTCTTACCTTACCTCTGTGTATTATCTTGTTATTTATATTGGGTAACATATCATTTATATGTTTAAAAAAAGGATAAAATGTAACTTTGAATGATGCTCTCTTTCTTTAGAGATGATTTACTTTCGATTCTGGAAGCAGATATTCTTGGGAATATAACCTTAATCTAATCATATGCTTAGACTGGGCACCAGTATACAAATCTGACTCTCTTTTTCTGACGTAGACTCAGAAGTCACACAAGGTCACATCTATTGCATTCAACTGATTACAAACAAGCCTTAAAGTCAACCATATGCAAGGGTAAGGGCATAGATCTCATTTCTCAATTTAGTAGCAAAGTTCTAGAAAAGTATGTGGGGCAGATGATATTGTTGGAATATGTAAGCTGTCACAGCCCATTCTCTGGCCTTAACAAATTATATTCATTCCACATGCAAAATATACTAACGACCTCTCAAAGCACATGGCAGTGGGGCAGACATTAGAAAATCTCAACAGATATCTCCAAAGAAGAGAAAAATAAGAAAGCATAGGAGAAACTGATCCATACCATTTCTATATTCCAAATGTACATATATTGCCAATTCCCTGATTAGAGCTTACTCCACCTCCCAATGAATTGTTTTCCATAGCTCTTAGCCTTATCTTCTAGACTCTAGGTTTTGCCCTACAGGCCATCCTTCATTTCAGAAATAGCTTCAAAAACAACAGATGTTGGTGGGGATGCGGAGAAAGGGGAACCCTCTTACACTATTGGTGGGAATGCAACTGGTGCAGCCACTCTGGAAAACAGTATGGAGTTTCCTCAGAAAGTTAAAAATAGAGCTACCCTATGACCCAGCAATTGCCCTACTAGGTATTTACCCCAAAGGATATAAACAGTGATTCGAAGCGGCACGTACATTCCAATGTTTATAGCAGCAAGGTCCACAATAACCAAACTATGGGAAGAGCCCAGATGTCCACCAACAGATGAATGGATAAAGAAGAGGTGGTATATATATATATGTATACAACAGAATATTACTAAGCCATCAAAAAGAATGAAATCTTGCCATTTGCAACAACGTGGATAGAACTAGAGGGTATTATGCTAAGCAAAGTCAGTCAGAGAAAGACAAATATCATATAATTTCACTCATCTGTGGAATTTAAGAAACAAAATAGATGAATATAGGGGAAGAAAGGAAAAATAAGATGAAAACAGAGAGGGAGACAAACCATAAGAGACTCTCAACTATAGGAAACAAACTGAGAGTTGCTGGAGGGGAGATGGGTACAGGGATGGGGTAACTGCATGATGGGCATTAAGGAGAGCACTTGATGTAATGAGCACTGAGTGTTATATAAAACTGGTGACTACTATATCCTACCTCAGAAACTAATAATGCACTATATGTTAGTTAAATTGAATTTAAATTAAAAAAAGAAGTCTTCAATAAATAAATATTTAAAAAACAAAAATAAAAAAAACAACCTCTCTGGAAAAATCTCTGCCTGCTTCGACTCATAAAATATTTGGAGTTCAATAGCCTCTTTTCATTTGATACTCTGTCTCATTCAGTACAAGATATTATGATTTATTTATGAATATTTTTTTCTATCAGGTATAATTCATTCCATTAGACAAAAGCTGTGCCTACAAATCTCTTTGAAAGAAATCCTTTACTTTGGACTCTGCATGAAGTTGTTGGGATGATTTCCTTAAATATATTAGAATCCTTATTAGTCAAGAGACAGGATCAATAAGGCACAACTTTAAGATACTTAGAAGTCCACTTGTGTTTCTGAAATGTTTTATGTGTCATCACCTTAGATTTTCTGAGTTCTCAACCAAGGATATTATAGTCCAACCCTGGATTGGTTCTTAAGCCTCAGATAATTTTTTGCTTTGAAAGTCGTTTTCTAGGTGAAAAGATGGTATTGTACTTTATACATGTTCTTCATGTTCCACTCAAAAACCAGGTATTTTATTCTTTTGTTCATCTCACTCCTCTATCATTGTATAAGAGGTAGATAATTCACTCAAACTTTGCATGGAAATCTCCTCATCTAGATCAAGAGTCAGCAAACTATGGTTTTTAGGTTGAATCTAGTTCACTGTTGGCCAAATTTGTTCATGCCTATTTATTTTCATATTGTCTATGATTTACAATACAATACTTAAGTAGATGTGACAGAGAGGGTACAGCGCTCAAAATCTTAACTATTTACTATCTGACCCTTTACAGAAAAGAATTGCCGGGGGGCGCCTGGGTGGCTCAGTCGTTAAGCGTCTGCCTTCGGCTCAGGTCATGATCCCAGGGTGCTGGGATCGAGCCCCGCATCGAGCCCCGCATCGGGCTCCCTGCTCGGCGGGAAACCTGCTTCTCCCTCTCCCACTCCCCCTGCTTGTGTTCCCTCTCTCGCTGTGTCTCTCTCTGTCAAATAAATAAAATCTTTAAAAAAAAAAAAAAGAAAAGAAAAGAATTGCCGGCCTTTAATCTAGGACATAGTTTATTTGATACTTTTTTCTATTTTCCATGTAACTACAAGTGATACTTTCACTGAACTTTCTCTCACTACATAGCAATTGTTTCCTTTTTCCTAGCTTCCAGCAACATTTTTCTGACTTTCCATTAAGCCCTGATTGTCCGCCACCTCCAGGCCCATCATATTCCACAAACAGTCTTTTCAAGGTCTTTCCTGCTTCTATCTACTGTCCAATCCCAAAGTCATTGAGACAAGTGTCTGGAGTTTTATTATGAAAAGACCCACTCCCAATACCAAATTTTGTTTCAGTCATCTTTGTGACGTAAGACTTACACCAACACTTAACTTAAAGCAACAACAATTATTTTAATTCTCCTGATTTCTATAAGCCAGGAATTCAGGATGGATTTTTGGCTGTTTCTGCCCATGGGTCCCTCACGTGGTTATAGACACATGGCAGCAGGTGTTAGGCCAGTGGACATGGCCAGCCATCTCTCTCCCCTGGAAAATACATTTCCAGGGTTTATCCTTCTAGGCTCCTCACATGGGCAGGTCTAGATCTTCTTAGACCATGGGAGTCCCAAGGCATATGAAAGGCATACTTAAGGCTGAGGGCTTCAGGAAAAACTCTTTTGGTCAATGAGTTAGAAGTGGTCTTACCTTTCTTCTGAGCTAGCTCAGAAATCACACATCATGACTTCTGCTATATTGGTAACAAACAAATCACAAGGCTGTCCAGATTCAAGAGGAGAAAAAATAAATACCACTTCTTAATGGGGAGTGGCAAGACAGGAGATGTTATTATGGCCCCTTTCGACTAATAAAATCTACCATAATATTTGGCATGTCCAACAAATCTAAAAAGAAAATAAGTATTTTTGTCTAAAAACAAGGTTTTTTCCCCCTATAATTTCACATTTAAAGTACTTTTTGACAGAAAGAGTATATATTTCATTAATTTGCAAAGTGTAAGTATTATCTAAGATTTTTGATTGGTGTAAAATTAGATTAGCTTTCAAGGCCTACATTTGATTATTAAAGTTATCAATTTGGAATATCAGACCTGTGTAGGGGCACAAAAAGAAAGTAGTAGATTATCTGAAATCTCTCACATTAAAGTATAGCTTATACATCCCTGGTTGAGAAACATGATTCCTTTTCAGGAAAGGCTAATCTATTTGATCAAAACAATTGTAGAACTACATACGTATTAGTGTTAAATGATGGAACCACCAGCCTAAGAACTTAGATCAGGAAATAATAGCATCAGTGTGATGGGCATCACTGCTTGCTTAACTTGAAATCCCACATGTCATAACAAAAAGCCATATAATAAACTTTTAAGTGACACATGCATGTAATTATTTAACATAGTACCAAGGATATAAAAATCTGTTAAATAAATGTTAGCTAGGGTTATGATTATTTGTATAATAATGTTAGACTCAGTAGCAGTGGTAAAGTAACAGTGGAGGTAGTAATTCCATGATACGTAAATAGAGCAATATATAGTCAATATAAATAAAGTCAGCCAAATTTAGATCATATTATCATAAGCATCAAATTATTATAGTTTATGAAGTATTAACTTTTGGCAAATGTTTTAAGCATTTTAATAAATGCCCCACTAAAAATAAACCAGAGGGGACTGCAGACCTTTTTCCATTTTGACTTGTAGTTAAAGTAATTTTTGCACATCCTTTGTTTTATACACACACACACAAAATGTATAACAAACTGTTTCGGGTATGACATTCTTGTGGGGATTATTATGACCACTGAGTGGTATGTTAAAAATTTTGTAATCACCGAATACAACTATTTTTCACAATACTTATGATAAAGATTTACAATGAAATTTTATTCAGCAACACAATCTGGTGCCGTTTTATGTTTCCTCTTTTTATTGTCAATATGTATGGTTTATTTCAAGTTATATTTAAATGTCCTTATTAATAATCCTTATTGTCTGCAGACAACATAGATTTTCATATTTCCATAGAGCAAAGATTTTTAGTGCCCTTAAGCAGAAAATCTATTGGAATTTTCTGAATTAACTTAATGTTGAATTTTTAAAGTATGTGTGTATTTCACAAGAAAAATTATGTAGCTGAAAATGGAATATTTTTATAACTTTCCAACAAAGGAATGGTTTTCTTTTATAAACTAAATGGTTTAAATCTGCATCTCAAAGAAGCAATCCACTGATCATCATTTCTCTAAAGTAAGACAGAAATCTGTGTAGAATACCTTTTAAAAAGCACTAAAGGGCTAAGTACAGAGAATTAAATCAAATCATGTCTTTAAAAAAAATCCACATTAGTAGCTGAAGTAATTTGCAGGAATTATTAAATTTCAAAAACCTGTGGGAGAAGACAGCAAAATCAGAATAAAATTAATTAAAATAATCTCACATTGCATCCAGCTCCTATAAGACCAAGCCCAGTTTGTAATTATAATGCAAAGTTCTATTATCAAAAGTGATTCTCCCTTAAATGTTGAGTAAATGTTTTTAAAAAGTCACTAAAGCAGAGAATTTTTAACTAGATTCTCTAATAATAATAATAATAATAATAAATTTGTGTAAATGATGAAATGTGATTTCTTCAGTTAAACATATTTTTGTTTGTTTTTTGTTTAGGATAGAAATGCAGCAACTATTTGCTTATGTCAGCTAGAGTCATAACTGTAACAGATTTTAGAGAAACAGAGATGAAAGAAGCAATCCTTAAAGTTTTATGATAAATCTCTTTAGTTGCAAAACTCCTTTTGTACCTACCTTTGCAAGCATATTTCAGTTTATCTTATAAATTTTTGTTGTACTTCTACTCTAGACCAAGTACTATGCCAGACTCTTTTGATAAATTCAAAATTGAATACAGTTTAACCTCTCAGGAAGCCACGTAATTTAAGAGCTTAGGACATGTTTTCTAAATTTTTATGGGCACTGGACTGAGGACTATAATGACATGGCTTTCATTCAGGGTCTAGGCGTAATACAGAGTCAGTACTCGGGAAGGTATATAAAAACTGTTGCGTTAGGGGTGCCTGGGTGGTTCAGTCGTTTTCAGCTCAGGTCATGATCCCAGGGTCCTGGGATTGAGCCCCACATCAGGTCCCTACTCCGTGGGAAGCCTGCTTCTCCCCCTCCGACTCCCCCTGCTTGTGTTCCCTCTCTTGCTGTATCTCTCTGTCAAATAAAGAAATAAAATCTTAAAAAAAAACCCCAAAACTATCACATTATTTAATTACAATTGCAATTTCTACAGTATTCTAAAAAATGGATTTTTAATTGAAGCATCAACTTCCTGATTGGAAGCACAGTAAGATTCTTTTTCCCAAACACAATGGTACTTGTTCCACAGAGAAAGCAGAATAATGCCTGATGCCTTTTCTGTCTAGAAACATCTGCCCACACAGTTGAGGTTCTTATAGACTCCTTTTTTACTCCTCTCTCTTTCCATTATAGATTATCTTCAGGGAATGTTAATTAAAGGAATGAAGTTTCATTACATTATCTCCCAAATCCACATTGTTCTTACTTATTCTGATGAGAACATTATCAAGAGAAACGGTCTTTAGCTCATTGCACAGGGCTGCTAATATACTGCACCACAGACGTGGTTTTTTCACAAATATTGTGAAATGTGGCAGTCACTGAAAATTTCTTTCCAGAAAATCCTCCATTATGGTGAGTTCGGGGCCTCCCAGTTCACTAATTATGGGGGCAATTGTGACAATATAAAGGCACACTCAAAAGTGGAGATTTTTTTTTTTTAACCACTGCTGAGACTTTTAACATATTTTTAGAAGGAAGAGATTTTCTCGTCTGATTCTATTCTTCAGAGTGTTTTGGGAAACACAAATATTCAGTATCATTCCTTTGAAACTGTAGCCTTTTTTTAAAAATAAAAAAACCCTTAAGCTTCTTCTTAACATTTCTTTCTTTGTGTCACTTTTATTATACAATATAAACACCTGTAGTAATAGTAAATTTTTAAATTATTCACTTAACTGCAAAAAATAACTCCCTTTTTGATCACACCTTATATCCACAGGACCACTGCCATAGCAGATAAAATATAGTTTCAAATTATTTTACCTATATACTAAAGCTCATTCCAATGCATCTCAGAAAGGTTGTTTTACTTATTCCTTTTGAGCCTTTAAATACAAAAAAAAATCCCTGAAAAGAATACTTTCTTGATGAATACAACTATTTGCTATTCAGAGCATGAAATGCATCTCTAATAGTTGATAGTGGTACTTACTCTAGATAGCCAAAGAGTGTGAAGAATCATGAGCCATAAGGAAAGAAAAGTTGACAGTATTGACAAAACTACTAAGTACACCTAGTAGAGCTCAAAAAAAGTTCAGTGTTGAGCTATGGAGTTCTCTTGGTACTGATTCCTTTTTCTTTTTTTTAAGATTTTATTTATTTATTTGAGACCAAGAGAATGAAAGACAGAGAGCATGAGAGGGAGGAGGGTCAGAGAGAGAAGCAGACTCCCTGCCGAGCAGGGAGCCTGATGCGGGACTCGATCCCGGGACTCCAGGATCACGACCTGAGCCGAAGGCAGTCGCTCAACCAACTGAGCCACCCAGGCACCCTAAATAAATAAAATCTTTAAAAAAAAAAATACTTCTAAAGAAATTTGATTCTTGTGATACAGAACACAGTTGCATACAGAAGGGTAAAGATGGTTGTAAAAACAAACAGCAGTTGACCAGTACATTGGCAGCTCCTAATACAGTTCTATGTACCACCAAGTAAAGAGGGTATTAGAAGAAACTGAGACTGTTTCTAATACGGTGTTTCTATGATTCAATAAAATAAATCTTCATCAAATAATAAACTAGTATCATTTTTTCAGGATATATTATTGCATCCTGGTTAATATAAGGTGTATACCCTAAATTTGTAACATATCTTCTATTCTGTAATGAAGATAACCTGAAAAAAGAAGACATAATATCAGAAATTAAAAAGATATAATTTATGGGGCATCTGAGTGGCTCAGTCGCTTCAGCATCCAACTCTTGATTTTGGCTCAGATCAAGATCTCAGGGTCGTGAGATAGAGCCCTATGCTGGAGAGTCTCTTTGAGATTCTCTTTCTCCCTCTCCCTCTGCCTCTCCTCCCCATCCTCTTTCTCTCTCTAAAATAATAAATAATCTTAAAAAAATAAAAAATAAAAAGATATACTTTCTTACTTGACTTTTAAATACATTCTGCAGTTTTCTGTCCTTATTCAAATTTGCTAGTATCTTTTACAAGGATATGGAGATATATAGCATTTCAATGGTCAGAAGTTAGCACTCACTGAATATTTTGGCTTTTTTAAAGTAGAGTTTTTGTTCAGTCTGATGACAAAAGATGATGCTTTATCAAAGAGAGGAATGGATCAGGATACTAAAAGGACACTAAATTTTTACCCAGTTCTTTGGGACCTTGAATCCAATAGTCTTCTTTAAGTAGCTTCCAAAGAGAAATAAGAGATTTCAATAGAGTTACAGGCCTAGACTGTTATTTGATTCTCTACTTTTTTAGAAGAATTTTTTAAAAACCTATGCAAGTATAGAATTTCTAGGGGTATTCCCTCCACTGAGCTCTCTGGAGGATATATACCCCTCAGGGAAGAAAGAAACCCATCTTTCAAGTGTAGGCCATCTCTGATTTTCCCTCTTTAACTACATTATCACAGGTCTGAATATCTAAGTAATCACATTTCCTAATCTGAATAAGTTATTCAAGAAAAATGTAGTCATTGACTAGGCAGAAACATAATTATTTCATTATGCAAACAATATGGTATTGATAAAAAATAAAATGAGTTGTCTAAGGTTCAAGGTAACATGGAAGTTCAGGATTTGACCACAAAAGAAGGTTTTGTCTTGATATACCATAATCTTCTATGTTGTGTTTAGGTTTTTCTTTAACTGCTTTAATAGTAGCATTCAGAAAATTATATTTTCTCTTGCTAGATAAATTCTGGCATATCAATACCATTAATTAATTAATTTATTTATTTATTTATTTGGAAAGAGCATATGGGGAGGGGCAGAGAAAGAGAGAGAGAGAGAGAGAGAATCTTAGTCAGGCTCCACACCCAATGTGCAGAGGCAGGGCTCGATCTCACAACCTTGAGATCAAGACCTGAGCTGAAATCAAGAGTCTAACTCAGCCAACTGAGCAACCCAGGCTCCCCTACCATATATATCTTTTGAATCTTATTGTAATATCCCTTGTGCTTGAGTTTTCTTCTTTAATTTATTAGCTGCTTTAGAACTATGATTACTCTTCCCCCTCTATGTGTGCTTCTAGAAGCTTCCCATTTTATTATCTATGACATGGTCAGTTCTATAAATTATTCGATAGACTTTTTAAAGAATATCTTATTTATTTGACAGAGAGAGAGACAGCGAGAGAGGGAATACAAGCAGGGGGAGTGGGAAAAGCAGGCTTCCTGCCGAGCAGGGAGCCTGATGCGGGGCTCGATCCCAGGACCCTGGGATCATGACCTGAGCTGAAGGCAGACGCTTAACGACTGAGCCACCCAGGCGCCCCTATAAAACATTTTTGTATTTAACTCACAGTATATGTTTCTTTTTCTCTAGTAAATTTGTCCTTTGATATGTGGAAATATACTTGCTTATAACTACTCAATTTTGGCCAAGAAAAATTATTCATTTAAAAGATTCCTATTTACATGTCCCATTAGAAGAGAAGTGGAAACTTTAAACAAGAAACACTGAGATATTTCCAAAAGGAATAAATTCACATACTAGAATGCTTTCACACCTATTCAGAATAACTGAATGTTATTTTAATAAGCAAACCTGAAATCTTGTGATTCAGAAGTGTGGTTACTATGGTTAATTCATTTTCCAAATGGCTGTTTTGATGAATTATGGATGTGTGTTTTCACACTTGCACTACAGAAAAGAATCTCTTACTAGCATCTTTCAACAAAATACATATGCACATGGCAGCCACCAGTAGACAAGCTCAGAAATTTAACAGGATGATATAACAGCCTAATGCGTTATGAGTCTATTCTGCCTGAGCTGAATAAACACAGTGTAAAGGTCACAGATTTTAGATTGTGAAGCACAGAGTATTTGGTCTTGAAACATTTACAAGTTTGACCTTTCAGTGAAATGTGTTTCCACATGGCTATACCATTAAAAGCTCAAAACATATTTTCACCCATTTTCTAACTGCTAAATAATCCTTAAATTCCTAGTATACTATCACCCAAAAGGTTAATGTTACTTTTTAAGGTCTGCAGCCCCAACCAATGTAGTGAGAAAATGTCCTTTCCAGAACTTCTTAGCATTCCTTGTTTGTACAAACTGTTAATGCAATACTGTGGAGATTGGTTAAATTATCAGGTGATATCAACAACACCTATTAGTTTTTCAGATTCTATATGATATCAGAAGTCCTATAATGCCAAGGGTTTTTTTTTTTTATTTTTAATGATACTAGAAATCTCCATCTTGTTATTACTTCTGAGTCCACAGCAAAGACATTCAGAAAAACTACTCACAGACCTTAAGCAGAGTATTCAGTTCATGGTCCTGGTGTGGAATAAATAGTATGGGTTCAGAGAGAATGTGCTCATGGTTGACATCTGAGTTGAAACATGTAATCTGGAGATATATATCTGAGTATAAAATCTAAAGAGCAAAACAAGACAGAAAATGGGAAGAGAAGTCATAAGGTCAGATGTCAAGATCATGAATTGATGAGGAAATGAAATAGAAGATGAATTATGGCAAGAAGCTGAAGGCCTTTTCACATGGTTTTGTGATCCAGAGTGAGTCTACATCCTTAAAGAGTTCAGGAACCACCAGATGGATACTCACAGTTGCCAAGGGAGCTCAGAGAGACTTCCTGTTGGTAAGCCCCTGGGGTCTCTGCTGTAGCTCTCCTCAGTGCCCTTTTGTGTATGTGGTACCTTCTTCGAAGTTGATCCATAAGAAATTCCATTTAAACACAATATTTTCTTGCCACGGGAAAAACTTTGTTTCCTCATGGACCCATCACTGTCTTAAGAAATCACCTTGAAACTCCAAAAGCTCCCTGAACTCTTAAAAGAAAAGGGTAATAACCCCAGTTGGTGTACAGTTCACTTTTATTATCATTCACTAGCTCTGTACACTTCATTATCCAGGTGATGATCCCCTACTATTGTCTAGCATTTAGCCATGCTACTTCACCTCTTCAGATCTCTCTACTTAAGAAATTCTTCTGCTCAGTAGAATAATGCCCATTGCACAGTAAGTCCTGGCATACAGGAAGTTTGCCCCAATGGCAATTCTTTCTTCCCCTTTCCATATGGCACTTCCTGTTAAATTGAGAGTAAAATAAGAAAAACATTTTTAAAAAAAGAATTAGAAGGAGATATAAAGTAAGATATATGAAAAAGAGAATTATAGAAAAATAAAGAATAAAATTTGAACAAAATACAGTGTGAAATAATATGATATTGTGACAAAGTAAATCAACTTACTTTCCTAAAACTAAAATAAAGAAAAGTATAATATCTAAGTTTTTGTTGCATAGGGAGTCTTTGGGGAAATTACTTGACTCATGATACATTTTATATATTGATTGGTGATATGTTTTACGTAGAAAAATAAAGCCTCAGCTTAAGATGTACTCTACTAAAACAAAGAAATAGATAAAACTGAGGAGAGCTGAGTGTGAATACACAAAACAGAGGGGAGACAGGACAAAGGTTAAGACCAGAAAAGTATTAAGAAACCAACTCCAGGATTAAAATAAACTCTAATACTCATGATCTTACAGTAACAGGGAAGGCTTGTAAAACACATTTTCAAGGAGACACATGTGCAAAAATCTAAGGAATTGGGACAGGGATAGAATCTGTGAATCAAGCTCATTCAATCAAAATAAAGGTGCCTTTCATAGCATCTACAGGAAACTGACAGCTTGGCCTTTGCAGGCTTCCAAATCTAAGGTCCAGCCCCATTGACACCTGATCCTTCTTACTCTGCTGCTCATCATAAATCCATCTTTCAACACTGTTCTTGAAAAGACTTGCCAGAACTGCCTGCTGCCTCTTCCCTCAGTGGTGCATGAATAACACATCCAGTTTCCAAATCTTACTTGTCTCACAACAGCTCAGAAATATGCATAGTAGGGAAGCCTTATTAAAGGCTCATTAATAAAATAGTGCCTTCCCTGGTAGATGGTAGATGGCTTAGAAGGAGAAATTGCATTTTCCCCCAAACCCCAGAAAACGAAAGTAGGAGGTGTGGCTGTAAAGAAGATTGAAATGCTAATGAGGAGGAGATGGTGAATGTAGTAGAAGTGACTCATCCAGGACACACAACGGAGAATCAGAATGATAAAATTGAGTTCTTTCCATGTGCCAAGTATTAGGAAAAGTCAACCTGCTTTTTGAGCCAAGATATTTATAATTGAGTTATCTAATAGCTCAATAATAAATGGAATATTTAACTAAATGTATTTTTCTCAAAATTTTCCCTGAAAAGATAGCTTTTAATAATGCTGCAGGTTAAGTCCAGGTCTGCTCCATGTTACTTTCATTTGTCTTGGATAATGAGGGTATTTTCTTCTATTGCTGACAGCATAATTCAGAGGGTCTAGAAATACTATGTGATGATGAAGGCCAGGCTTAGAGCTACCAGTCAGTCCCTTCTGTCTATACTAAAAGTCATGTGACAAAGCCTAACAGAGCATGAATAAAAGAGAAGTAAAGAATTGGGCACAGGGGCGCCTTGGTGGCTCAGTCATTAAGTGTCTGCCTTTGGCTCAGGTCATGATCCCAGGGTCCTGGGATCGAGCCCCACATCGGGCTCCCTGCTCCATGGGAAGCCTGCTTCTCCCTCTACCAGTCCCCCTGCTTGTGTTCCCTCTCTCACTGTGTCTCTCTCTGTCAAATAAATAAATAAAATCTTTGAGAAAAAAAAATTGGGCACAATAATGCAATATTCTACAATAACCTGTTATGTATCAGGCACTATTTTAAGAATTTAGAACACATGAACGAATAGCATGAAGACCTTTCCTTCTTGGAGCTTGCATCCTCTTGGAAGATACAGACAATAAACAAATAAATATATAATATGAAAGGTATCAATGAGAATACTGAAAATTTTAAAAAGCAAGTTAGTGTGTAGAAGCAATAGATTAAAAGAGTTGCCTGGGGGCCAACTTTGGCCTTCTCTCTATTTTTGTAAATAAAGTTTTATTGGAACACAGTCTGCCTATATGTTTATGTTAGTATAGATGATCATTGGCTAATTGCCAACAAGACTCTAACTTCTGCCTGTAGACCAAGATTATAATCAGCATCAAAAACAAGATTAGATATTTTTACTAAAACACTCACTGTCACTGCTTTTGGGAACAAAGTTTGAGGCTTTTGTCAGCACAAAGACAACTGTCCTGCCTTATTTTAGGTTCAGGTTTCACACTGGAATAACCCAAATAAGAATTATGTTTCTCCTCTTATTTGTTAAAGGAGAAAAAAGCAAAAAGGAGCTTGATCCTGTAAAGAAACTGACTGATTTTCTTACTTGGTTTCATCTGTATAACATGTTGACAATTGCCTTTTACTGACAGCTGAGAAAAGGTTAAACTTACAACGTTTGACCCAGGAGCCATTTACCCAAATATTAACATTTGAACACATTTCCAAGCAAGGTCTTAGATAACTGTATTTACCCTTCAAATACAACTCATAGACTCTAGCCTTTTGCTATCTTTTTTAAATAAACAGAACTCTTCTTCCTTTCTATGGTTATGTCATATAAAATAATCAACAGAAACTTATTTTCTTAGGAACTCAAAATGTTTGAATTTCCTTAGGTGTTTCGAATTTTTTGTTTTGTTGTTTTTGTTGTTGTTGTTTAAATAAGGCATTTTCTGGCCAACAGACACAAGAAAAAGTGCTCAACATCACTCGGCATCAGGAAAATACAAATCAACTGATGTTGACAAGGATACAGAGAAAGGGGAACCCTCTTACACTGTTGGTGGGAATGCAAACTGGTGCAACCACTCTGGAAGATAGTATGGAGGTTCCTCAGAAAGTTAAAAATAGAGCTACCCTATGAACCAGCAATTGCACTACTAGGTATTTATCCAAAGGATACAAACATAGTGATTCGAAGGGGCACGTGCACCCCAATGTTTATAGCAGCAATGTCCACAATAGCCAAACTATGGAAAGAACTCAGATGTCCATTGACAGATGAATGGATAAAGAAGATGTGGTATATAGATATGCAATGGAATATTACTCAGCCATCAAAAAGAATGAAATCTTGCCATTTGCAATGACATGGATGGAACTGGAGGGTATTATGCTAAGCGAAATAAGTCAGTCAGAGAAAGACAAGTATCATATGATTTCACTCATATGTAGAATTTAAGAAACAAAGCAGATGACCACAGGGGAAGGGAAGGAAAACTAAAGTAAGATGAAAATTGAGAGGAAGGCAAACCATAAGAGACAGTGAACTCTAGGAAACAAACTGATGGTTGTTGGAGGGGAGGTGCAAGGGGGGAAGGGATGACTGGGTGATGGGCATTAAGGAGGGCATGTGATGTAATGAGCACTGGTGTTATAAGCAACTGATGAATCACTAAATTCTACCCCAGAAACTAATTAAAAAAAAAAAAATTATCTTCCATAGCTTCCAGGTCCCTTGGCATACAGTGCAGGATTCCACTATTGCCACAGAGTCACTTTAGTTTGTGGATGGATGCCAAATTTTAGTAGTTAAAAAGAGGGGCAAAAAAGAAGGAGGTCTTATGTTGTCATAATGCTGACATCACTTTAAGCAATCTGAAGTGACATTTTATAACATGGGGCATAAGCAAGAGGTTGGGCTAACCAAATATGATAAAATCATTTCTAAAATGTCCTTGGTATAATTTCTCTTTTTTTAATCTAGATTTTACATATTCATAGTTGTCAAATTCCCTTTTTTCTTTTTAGTGAATAAGGCAATCACTTAATCCTCCTCACATTTTTGTGTGTATGGAAAAGATTCTTTTACTTCTTACAAAGTTTACTTTGTTATTTACCTCCATGTCTCTAAATTACACATTTGTATAGACAATTTTGAAATTTTCCATTTAAGGCATTACTGTTTTCCACTATTTCTTACTATGGAAAGATGAAGATTAAATTTCTTTTTTTCTACCTGTGGCTAGCAAATACACACACAGATACAGAATAGGAGCACACACACAGCCATACAATTCCCATTATCCCATTTTTCCAATAAAGTTATACCATGATTTTGGTTAGTTTGGAGTTCAATGTTTATAAAGTTGACTAAATAAAAACTCTTCATAGCTAGGTAGCAAACTGTTTTTCTTCCCAATGGTTTTGTTATTTCTGAAACTAAAAACTGACTTAATTTTTTCCTTATGTTCTATAGAACTAACAGTAACTGATTCAACTCCAAACTTAAACTCTTAATTTGTCTAAATATTTTTTTCAGCAAATTGAGACAAATCAGGTGCACTATCAGTTTTATCTTTCTGGAGAATGCTTTCCTAGGGCTTTCTTTCTTTTTTTTTTTTAATTCTATTTTATTATTATTATTATTTTTTTTTTAAAGATTTTATTTATTTATTTCATACAGAGAGAATGAGAGACAGAGAGCATGAGAGGGAGGAGGGTCAGAGGGAGAAGCAGACTCCCTGCCGAGCAGGGAGCCCGATGCGGGACTCGATCCCGGGACTCCAGGATCATGACCTGAACCGAAGGCAGTCGCTTAACCAACTGAGCCACCCAGGCGCCCTATTTTATTATTATTTTCTGTTAGTCACCATACATCATTAGTTTTTGATGTAGTGATCCATGCTTCATTGTTTTTGTATAACACCCAGTGCTCCATGCAGTAAAGAACTTCTCAAACTCAACACCCCAAAAACAAATAATCAAGTCAAAAAATGGGCAGAAGGCATGAACAGACACTTCTCCAAAGAAGATATACAAATGGCTAACAGACACATGAAAAAATGTTCATCATTATTAGCCATCAGGGAAATTCAAATCCCTAGGGCTTTCTAACCTGGTCTAATGTAGACTGGTATCCACCTCACCTGATTCACAGCTGTTATCATTAAATTCCTACTACCAGCATCCTGAAATTCCTTTTCATTCTTCCTAATTGCACACTATTTCCTATATCCAGTGGTTTCTTCATTCATGGTTTCAATAGACAATATTCTCTAGTATCTTCCTAAGGAAATTGCTTGAATGGCAAAATTTTGAGAGCATCTAGATGTGAAGATGCCATTATTCTACATTTGAATGATGGTTTGGCTGGATATAAAACTCTAAGTTTGAAACAATTTTCTCTCAGAACTTTGAAAATACTGTTTCTATATCTTTTTGTTTGCAATGTTGCTGTTGAGAAGTCCAAAACCATTCTAATGTGGGTTTCTGTTGTTGTTTGTTTGTTGGCTGGTCATTTGGTTCTTACTCATTTTGGTTTCATTACTAATTCACTTTTTTCAGGATATGTGGGATCTTTCAAACTAGAAATTAAAGTCCTTCAGTGTGCAATTATTTTTAAAAAAGTATTTCACTAATTATTTCCATGTCTTTTTCCCCTAGAACACCTATTATTTGAATATTAGCTATCCTAAAATAGATTTCTAATTATCTTAATTCTTTTCTACAATTGTATATTTCTTTGACCTCTAATATGTTTTTTGTTGTTGTCTGTTCTTCATTATCTCTATTTTTGTGGATTTATGTCATTTCAAAAAAAAAAATGCTTTACTCTTCAGTGAAGATGTGGGAGAAATTACAGTGAGATATATAGTTTTAATCCACTATCTTCACCCAGAGCTTACCAAGTAAGTTTTCAAAAGGCCAAAAAGCTAAGCTTTATGGTCAATATTTGTTTCTTTCTAATAGTACTCATGTGTAACTTCATAACTACTTTCTAAAGCACCTCTTGATCCACTTTTTTTTAAGTACACTTAATATGAGATCTACTCTCTTAACACGTTTTTAAGTACACAATACAGTACTGTTATCTATAGGCACAATGTAGTACATCAGATTTATAGAACATATTCTTCTTGCATAATAGACATTTTATACATGTTGAGAAGCAACTCCCCATTTCCCCTTCCTCTCAGCCCCTTGAAACCAGTATTTTGTTGTTTCCTTCTACAAGATTGACTATTTTTTTTTAAAGATTTATTTATTTATTTTAAAGAGAGAGAGTGCAGTAGGGGGAGAGGGAGAGAGAGGATCTTCAAGCAGACTACCCGCTGAGTGTGGAACCTGACACAGGGATTGATCTCATGACCCATGAGATCATAACCTGAGTTGAAACCAAGAGTTGGATGCTTAACCAAATGAGCCACCCACTATATCATAAGTGGAATCATGCCACATTTGTTCTTACATGAGTAGCTTAGTTTTTTGAATAGTTTTATTTTTTAAAAGGAAATGTAACTCCTTAGCAATGCCAACAACTGATTCATATTTGTTTATTGCATGTAAAAGTCTTTTACGTGTTTGAAGAAAGCTAAGATGTTCACTCAAAATCATACTTGTTCAAAGACCTAATCTTAACATCAGTTCTTTTGACTGTTTCAAAGCGTATGAGGCAGGAGAGACCCAACCTGGGATAAACCAGCCTGAAGTGCAGCTGTGTGAAACAGAACCATTCTCAGGGGGCAAGGCCCATTTGTGCCAAGGCTCCAGGCTGATCTTTAGTCTGAGATGCAATGTCACAAGTAGTGACAGGTACTTTAGATCAATAAATGTCACCAAGCAAAAAACTCATGTTTTTTTTTTTTTAAAGATTTTATTTATTTGACAGAGAGAGACACAGTGAGAGAGGGAACACAAGCAGGGGGAGTGGGAGAGGGAGAAGCAGGCTTCCCACCGAGCAGGGACCCCGATATGGGGCTCAATCCCAGGACCCTGAGACCATGACCTGAGCTGAAGGCAGACACTTAATGACTGAGCCACCCAGGTGCCCCTCCTCATGTTCTTATGTAAGTAGAATGGACATAGCTCTATAAAGGCAAAATAGCTCAAAAATATTCTGTCATATTTCATCAGAATTCTGTGGTGGTAGAGAACTCTCTTAGCACTGAAATAGGAAGGGTAGAATGAAAATCGGGAAGGACATACCATTCAAAATTCTAGAAAGACATACACTAACATTAGATTAAATCAGTCAGGGTAGATTTGTACATATGGTTATTGCCAAGTAAAGAGAGGGTATATACTATGGGAAATCTAAAATCTGAGGGAATGAGATTGACTGGGTACTTCTATATGGGGAGAAGGCCAAAAGGAATAAAACAAGAAGGTAGCAGGTGGAGAATAAGGGAATAGAGCAGTTAGAGCCATTTATTTCTTAGAAACAACTTTGGGTACCTTGACACTCCTTTATAAAATCCCTGCTCCATCCTCATAGATGCACCAGTCTATTTGCAACATATAGCTCTCAGACTCTGGTATTTACCAATAATTACTATCAAATCATAGCAGTCAAAAGAAAATCATAATAAGCATAAACCTCAGTATAAAGAAATTATATACTCTTGGGGCACCTGGGTGGCTCAGTCAGTTAAGTGTCCAACTCTTGATTTTGGCTCAAGTCATGATCTCAGGGTCATGGGATTCAGCCCCAAGTCAGGTTCCCTGCTCAGCGGGGAGTCTGTTTCTCTCCTTCTCTCTCTCCCTCTGCCCCTCCCCTGGCTCGCATATGCACATGCACTCTGTCTCTCTCTCTCAAATGAATGAATAAATTAATCTTTAAAAAACAAAGAAATTGGGGCATGTGGGTTGCTCAGTAGGTTAAGCATCTGCCTTCGGCTCAGGTCATGATCCCAGGGTCCTGGGATCCAGCTCCGAGTCTGGTTTCCTGCTTAGCAGGGAGCCTGCTTCTCCCTATTTCTCTGCCTCTCCCCCATGTTCATGCTCTCTCTCTCTCAAATAAATAAATAAAATCTTAAAAAAAAGAAATTATATACTCTTGATATTAATAAACCTTTTGTATTTAATTGACAAAAGCAATAATGTCACATCTAAAACCAAGTCCTTAAAAAAACTAACTCCTGGGTGGCTCAGTTGGTTAAGCATCTGCCTTCAGCTCAGGTCACAATCCTGGGGTCCTGGGATGGAGCCCCATGTTGGGCTCCCTGCTCAGTGGGGAGTCTGCTTCTCCCTCTCCCTCTGCTCCTCTCCCCTGCTCATGCTCTCTCTCTCTCTCACTCTCGATCTGTCTCAAATAAAATCTTAAAAAAAAATGAATTCCAAATATTTACAACATCGGGTTATAAGTTTTTGTTAATTTGTTTTTACTTCATCAAGAAACATTGAACACGCTGTTGGTCTTGGTTATATAGAGAGATTTTCCAACAAGAACATTCATTTATTTATAAAACAATAACAACAAAAAGTAAGTTTTTTTGTGGGTTTTTGTTGTTATGTTTAGAAAATAAGTATAGTCAACACACAGAGGACTATGATACCATAGATTATGATAATAACACCTGAATGTAAGAGTGTAGGATGAGATAAGAGATTCATATTACATGGATGGGTGAGTTGTCTATTATTACAGATATACCATCCTATTGTGAAATGAAGATTTCTATTTTATTGCAGCACGTTTCCTCAATGGATGTTACCAGAAAATAGCTAAGATATATCATAATCAATTTGAAATGTTCTCTGAATCATTGAATTATACTGTCATTAAAATAAGTTAAAATAGAATGAAGAAAAATTCATTAACAACTAAACAAAGGAAAGTTAAGGGTTATTTTTCTCCCTGGAGTCTTTCAGTTGTGGCCCTCTCTTAAAAATCTCTAAGACAGAGACGCCTGGGTGGCTCATTCATTAAGCATCCCAGGGTCCTGGGATCGAGCCCCACATTGGGCTCACTGCTTTGTGGGAAGCCTGCTTCTCCCTCTCCCACTCCCCCTGCTTGTGTTTCCTCTCTAGCTGTCTCTCTCTCTGTCAAAAAATAAAATCTTAAAAAAAAAAAAGTCTCTAAGACATGGGACATTGTGTGGATTGTAGATCTAAACGTGAAAGGTAAAACAGTGAAGAATTTACAAACTTTTAACAATAATAAAGGAGCTCTTCATGATTTTGAAGTAGGCAGAAATTTCTTAAGCACACAATCAAGTGAAAGGAAATGACTGACAAAGTATACTAAATTAAAATTAAGTACTTTTGTTCACCAAAAGACATTACTAAGAAAGTGAAAAGGCAAGCCACATATTGGCAGAAGATTTTTGCCACACATTTAAGTGACAAATGCCCTGTATCCAGATCCAGAATACATAGAGAATACAAATTGGTAAGAAAAAGTTAATGCAATTAGAAAGAAAAGATCGAGAGGCATAAACAGGTATTTGCAAAAGAGAATCAAAGACCAATAAAAATGTAAAAAGATGAATAAAACAAAGAACTGAAGTAAAAACAGAAAGAAATACCTTTAAACGTCAATTAGATGAACTAAAATTAAAAGGCTAATGATTACCAATTTTGGTAACATTTTGATGAATTAGGAGTCTTATACCCTTCTAGTGAGATTATAAATTCCTCAACATAATCTATCAGAAAGGAACATACACATACTTTATCCCATTTACTCTCAACCCCTTTACTGGGCCACTGATAAAAATAGTACATCTAGCATTCAGCTAGAGATTGTTCAGAACACAACAACTAAGCTACATAAACCATAGGTCCAAACCTCCATTTTGCTTAGCCCTGTTGCCCCAATGCCTGTCCCTCAGCTAAGACCTGAACACTAATTGCAAGTTTCCTTATGACCAGTTGAGAGAAAATGGTGGCAGGGCTGAGTTTGTTTCACAGATGGATCAGCTCAATATGTGAGAGAAAATCAAAAATCGAAATAGATAGCTGCCACACTACACGCACACTCAGGATGATCCTGCAGAACAATGGTGCAGGGAAGTTCTTCCAATGGACAGAACTTTAGGCAATATAAAGAGAAGTGGCCCAAGGTAAGCATGTACAGAGACTTACAAAAAGTGGAGGGATGCCTGGGTGGCTCAGTCGGTTAAAGCGTCCAACTCTTGGTTTCGACTCATGTCATGATCTCGGGGTCATGGGATCGAGCTCTGCATCTGGCTCTGCATTCAGAGTCTACTTGTCCCTCTCCCTCTGCTCCTCCCCACCACTCACGGTCTCTCTCTCTCAAATAAAAGAATAATAAAATCTTAAAAAAAAAAAAGAAAAAAAGAAAAATGGAAAACAGTTTAGCAGGTTAAGAACATCATCCAGCCTCTCCACAGCTTGACCACTCTAGAGCTTGGAAAAGTGAGCTGATGAATAGAATAATCATGATGTCAGAGATGAAGGTGCACATGAGCCCAACTACATAGAATCCCTCTCACCAAAGATAATTTAGCTACTGCTGCTGCTGGATATTTGACAAGTCAACAGTGGAGATCAATGTTGAAGCACCAATAAGAAGTTGTTTCTCAGAAGGTT
Source organism: Mirounga leonina (assembly GCF_011800145.1). Classification (NCBI taxonomy): domain Eukaryota; kingdom Metazoa; phylum Chordata; class Mammalia; order Carnivora; family Phocidae; genus Mirounga; species Mirounga leonina. The sequence goes on from NW_023270418.1 coordinate 4,646,545, forward strand.
ATCAGCTATCTATTACAAGTTGATTGCATCAGACTCCTTATTTACATCCTACAAAGTTCAGTCATAATCCTGACCAGAATTGACACATATACCAGAAGGTGGTTTGTCTTTCTTGTCTTCAGGGCCTTATCCAAAACCACCATCTGTGAATTCACAGAGTATCTGATTCACCGACATTAAATCCCATGTAACATCATTTCAGAACAAGGGACTCCTTATGGCAAAGCAGGTACTAACCATAACCATGGGATTCACTGGTCCTTCTGCATACCACACCAACAAGTAGGTGCTAGCCTATTACAGTAGTGGGATAGGCTTATAAAGATGCAGCTGAAACATCAGCTTGATGACACCATTAAGAATAAGGCAGTATTGTATTTATATTCTCTAAACCAACAGCCATTAGATGACATGTTGGACTCAATAAGTAGAATTCATAATGAAGGAACCAAGGAGTAGAAGTAGTAGTGGCATGATTTCCCATCACTTCCCGTGACTCAGGGAGTTCATGTGTTTTCTTTACTTGGCTAGAAAATTCTGGTTCTCATGAAGGAATACTTCTGCCACAGGAAATAGTAAGATTTCCATTAAATTTAAGGTTATAGATATTACCTGGTCCCTAACTTTGAGTAAGTAGACCAGCAAAAAATAATAATAAAATAAGACAAAACAAAACAAAATAAAATAAAATAAGAAATTACCAATAGAAAGCAACAGAAGCAATTACCACTGGTAAGGGTAATTACCCTTGATAATCATAAGGAGATAGGACTGCTGCTACATAATGGAGGTGAACAGGAATATGTTTGTCACTGTGATCCACCAAGCACCTTTTTTTTTTTCACTCCTACGCCCAGTTTTAGCTGTACATCAACAAGTATAGCAACATGATATAATAAATGTATGGTAGCCAAGGTCTCTAACACTTCAGAGATAAGGGGCTAGGTCACTCTACCAGGCAAGCCCCTAGACCAGCAGTGCTATCCAAGGGAGTGGCAGAGAGGAGTTGAGATGGTTAAGGGAGGAAGGAGAAGATAAGCAACAGACAGAACCTTGAAAGCAACTAACATATGAAGCTTGTGGTTCATACCACTAACCTTCCTCTTGTAAAATTTTTGATAATTGATAAATCAGAATCAGATACTGTAATAGATGAAATGAACCTAAGGTGGGATTCAAATGCAAAAGGTGCACTGTGGTTAATGTAGTTAATATTTCCACCTACATGTCTGTTCATGTGCCATCCCCCAGTTAGTGTGAGTGTTTCTTCCTATCAGTTCATAACCACTCCTTACATTGGAGAATTGCTCTCAGCTGACAGTAGACACTTCTGTACTCCCTGATGCCCCACTAGACACCTCTGTAGAGAGGTACTCCCCTGATGCCCCACTACACTCAGTGAAGGGAACAGCTCACAGATAGAGATCAATGTATATATAACAAAATGCCAGCTCCCTGGTCTGGAAAGGAAGACTACTCTGCAAAGGGAATTATGCTTCTGACCCTCCTATGGATGAGACCAAAGAAGGCCTGACTTTATCTGAGATGGCATTCTAGTTGGGCTTTTCCCCATCTCTATTCTGCTTCCCTCACTTTTCTATAGGTTCTCCTGACAAGCACTCCTTAAGAAAAAATCAAATATATCTGAATATTTGTTTCAGTCACTGCTTCTTGAAAACACAAACCTGAAATATTCTCTGACCCAACAATAATACATTTTCTAGGATACGCCCACAATAAAAAAGCATGCATATTACACCATATAACATGCACAGGAATGCTCATAACAACATTGTTCATAAAAGCCCCAAACTACAAATAACCCAAAAGTCCATCAGCTGTTTAATGGATATGTATACTTTTCTATTTCCATCCTACTGTCATATATTTGAATATGTTGTGTGGCAGATTGTATTTTCCAAAGACAGCTGCAAAAATATCTCCCACCCCATATGCCCTTCTTAAAACTTGACCTTAAACATTCCTCCCATATAGTGGTACTTTCTGTATGTCTTTCCCTTAAGCCTATTTTTTCTCTGTTGCTGGCTTTAACAACAGAATATGGAGGAAGTGATGCTATGGGATTTCTGAGGCTAAGTCATTAAATGCCATGATTTTACCTTGATTTCTCTGGATACTCACTCTTGGAACTGAGCCATCCTGAAGCCCAACTAGACTGCACAGAGAGAGGGCATGTAATGTTTCAGCCAACTTTCCAGTGGCAGTCCTAGCTCACAACCAGCATCAACTGCTGGATGGATATGTGTGAAGGAGTCATATGGCTCCCGCCCCAGCCACTGAATCACCCCCAACCTTCATGTATTCCCTGTTGAGGCCCCAAACATTCATGGAGTAGAAATAAATTCCTTATTGTGACCAGTCCACATTCCTATCCCACACAGAATCAATGAGAATAAACAATAAAATCACTGCTTTATGTAACTGATTTTTTTGTTTTTATACAGCACTAATAAATAGAATATAGTTATACAGTAGTGAAAATTAGCAATGAAAAGGAGTAGGAGCATATGGATGGGTCTCATTTACATCATACTAGTGAAAAATACATATAATGTTCAGTGAAAAAGATACAGAATATATGCAATGTGAGATTCTATTGCAAATATTAAAAATAGGTGAAAATAATTTATGCTATTAGAAATCAGGATAGCAGTCACCGTTGGGGAAATGAGTAGTCATTTGAACAGGCGTGAGGGGACCTCTGGAATACTGGTAAAATTCTACTTCCTAACTTAAGTAGCAATTATACAGGCATGTTCCCCTTGAGACAATTCATCAAGCTGTAACAACTAATATATTTTTTAAATTATGTATAAATAATACCAATTAAAATAAACTTTATCTTAATAAGTGTGGGAATTGAACTTCAATTTCCTGATATTTTAGATTATTTACCTATGCTATTTTATTTTTCAATTTTGTGTATGCCATTTTCTTAGGTATTTTTCTTAGGTATTTTGAGTTTCTTACATTTTCATCCAAAATAAATAAGTGACTAGTACATTTTTATCTGGATATATATGACACATTTCTTTAGTAAGTATGAAACATAAGAAATTATTTGTAAATGCTAATATATTTAATATTTGTAATTCAATAGTTTTCATTTTTAAATGTTTCAGCACTCTAGACCTAGAATTCTAAAACAGTTTTCTAAAACTTATCATTATTTAAAATTTATATATTATTCACTGTGCATTTTCTAAGTCCTGAATTAAAACTAGGCACTAATCGGTCGCCTGGGTGGCTCAGTTGGTTAAGCGACTGCCTTCGGCTCAGGTCATGATCCTGGAGTCCCTGGATCAAGTCCTGCATCGGGCGCCCTGCTCGGCAGGGAGTCTGCTTCTCCCTCTGACCCTCCCAACCCTCCCCCCTCTCATGTGCTCTCTCTCTCAGTCTCTCTCTCTCAAATAAATAAATAAAATCTTAAAAAAAAAAAAAAACTAGGCACTAATCATTTCTAGATCATTAATTATTACATTAAAAGATATGTGGTGTTTTAGGAGCTCTAAGAGAGGTCCAAGAGCAAAAGAGTAAAACTGTGTAGTAGATATCAAGGTTAAAGCATGGAAAAAGGTATCTGAACAAATAATTTTTTTATATATATATTTGCAAAATCCATGAAAGTTTTCTGTTGAATATGATGTAACCTCTTGCTATGAAGGAATAACTCCACATGGTATTCTGAATCCTAGAGATAACCATCTCTAAGACTATGTGGTTTTACTTGGTAAGAATAGCCTCAGACCAATATCCATGCTGTTCTTTGAAACAGTTATTTCAAATCTATCTCTTTTTAGGAATATCTGGTCATTTTAAATAAACAGTCCTTTTTCATCAGATCAACTGAGCATGAATTTGAATAGCGAGACCTGACAAGGGAAGGGTCATGGCACACCAAAGATAAATAATGGAATTAGAATCTGTTGAACTGAGATTCCAGACTTTTACCAAACTAACCACGTAAGGCAGAAGATATGTCCATCTTAACAATAGATGAATTTGAAGATAAATATTTCCCAGATACAACACAGTTGATTAAATAGAAAATACAATCTTTGTTAAACGGAGCTTGTTTGTTATACAACCTCATGTCTGACCTGATTTTTATGAAATATGTTTAGATGACACTAGAAAAATATTCAAGAGGCAGACCAAAGAACTAATTAATTAAATTCAACAAGTTGATTGCAAGTACAGATTACTGACAATTAAGAATTTTCACTGTTATTTTAAAATATATTTCTGGGTTTTGAAATATAAGGAATAATGGAGTGAGGATTAAATCTCGTAATATGCTGCTTCTTGGTGATGTAATTCATTAGAAACACTCTGTCCTTTGCAACAATTGCTATTGTCATAAGGTAGGACATTACAGGGCCTCTGAAAACATTCTATGTTTTAGTGAATGTTTTGATACACTCTTAGAGAAGTTGATAATTTACTTCTTAGGGATTTTGAGACTTATATACCAAAATTTTTCTTTTATCTTCATGGAATACATATTTAAGACATTTTTTAAAAAGCAGACTTTGAAAGCCAGTTTGGCATAGTGAGAAGACTATAAGATTTGGAATCAATCATCCTAGGTTTGAATAGTAACAACAAATTGTGATCTAAGCAAACTTAAGCAATTTATTTAATCTCTCTGAAGTGTAATTCCTTCCTCTGAAAAATGTAATGTATAGTCTTTATTCCAAAAGTTTGCTCTCATTATCAAATAACACACTGAACTTAAACTAAGTGCTTATGCATTGGCTAAAAAAGACTTAAAAAAGTCTATGATATACTTAGTGCACTAAATTTCTAAATTTGGAGAAAACTGTTGAATATCAAAGTACAGTTCTGTTTCTGCACAGTAGCATTTTTGATACTGAAAAAAAAAAAAAGCCATATTCTTCGATTTCCAAAACAACAAAAAAATATTTTGTACTATTTTATTAATTTCCTTCTATATCATAATAAAGATATTAAAATTAATATCAAAGATATGTTTCTTCAGGGTCCCAAATCTTGCATAGTATTTAGGAACTGAAATACAACTAGGTTGTATTATCTTCTTATTTGAAAAATTTCTCTAACCCATCACTGTGTGAGAATCATAGAAATTGAGCTAGAAAAGACTTAACATGGATTAGTTCCAGCCATTTCTTCTTTGAAAATGTTAGAATGTCTCCAGAAATTTAAAACAAAACAACTGAGGAACCTGGAAAAGATGGCAGAGGCGTAGGGCACCCTATTTCAACTGGTCCCAGGATTGAGCTGGATTACTACCAGACCACTCTAAACACCCACGAAATCAGCCTGAGATATAAGAAGACAGATCTGGATCACTACAAACAGAATATCCCAGGCAGTTGGTTTTGAGGTACAAAGCTGGGAGCCGTGATTCTGCGGACAGATATCGGAGGATAAATGGAAGGGGAATGGAGCCAAGCTGTAGGGATCCTACACCACCAGTGAGTGACAGCCTCCCACCACTGTTGTCAGGGCACAGACTCGCAGACCGGTAGAGGCGAGGAAAGGACTCTAGATGGAAACCAGAGTGGTAGGCCCACACATGTGAACTGGGGGCAGCTGGCAGTTTTAGAAGCGCAAAGGGCAGAGACGTGCCCCGACGTGGAGGCGAGGACTGGGAGCACTGCTGAGGGGCGCACAACCCAGGATGCTGCAGTTTATATCAGCACAGACAGAAACGGAGATAGTGTGGCCTGGAGAGCTCACTGAAGAACAGACTGCAATCTCTCAGCTCTGAGGTAGAGGGCTGGAAACGGTCTCTTCTGCTCTGACTCTCGGAAGAGAAGTGGAAAGCCGCCAGTGAAAGCTGCCAGAGAGTAAGAGCTCCAAAAAACTGGTTTTCACTGACCCATCCCCACCACAGTGGGGCAGGACAACTCTGCCCAAACAGGGTTTCCTGAGTAACAGTGCGGCAGGCCCTTCCCCCAGAAGACAGGCTGGGAGAAAAAGAGGCCAGCAACCCTAAGGTCCCTATAAAACAGATGCACCTTGCTTGGGTTGTGGTCAATAATTTGGACTCTATACATTCCCTCAACCACCCCTCAACAGAATGACTAGGAGAAGGAACCCCCCCAAATAGGAAAGACTCAGAGACTATGACTTATGCCACAGATTTACAAATGGATTCAGATATAACCAAGATGTCAGAGATGGAATTCAGGCTAGCAATTGTGAAGACGATAGCTAGAATGGAGAAATCGATTAATGGCAACATAGAGTCTCTAAAGGCGGATATGAAAGCTTAATTGGCAGAACTTAAAAATGCTATCAATGAGATCCAATCCAATCTAGATAATCCAACAGCTAGGGTAAGCAAGGCAGAAGAACGAATTACTGATCTAGAAGACCAATTAATAGACAAGAAGGGAAAAGAGGAGGCTGGGGGGAAAAAACAACTCAAAATCCATGAAAATACAATCAGAGAAATAAGTGACACCATGAAACGTTCCAATGTCAGAATTTTTGGGATCCCTGAGGTGGTGAAGAGAGAGAGAGGACTAGAAGATATATTTGAGCAAATCGTAGCTGAGGACTTCCCTAATATGGGGAATGAAACAAACATTCGCGTCCTAGAGGCAGAGAGGACCCCTCCCAAGATCAAGGAAAACAAGCCAATGCCCTGGCATGCAACAGTAAAACTCGCAAACCTTAGAACCAAGGAAACCATCTTAAGGGCAGTTAGGGGGAAGAGATTCCTTACGTACAGAGGGAGGAACATCAGAATAACGTCAGACCTATCCACAGAGACCTGGCAAGCCAGAAAGGCCTGGCAAGACATATTCAGGGTACTAAATGAGAAGAACATGCAGCCAAGAATACTTTATCTGGCAAGCCTGTCTTTTAGAATGGATGGAGAGATGCAGAGCTTCCAAGACCAGCAGGAACTGAAAGAATATGCAACCACTAAGCCGTCCCTGCAAGAAATATTAAGGGGGGTTCTATAAAAGGAGAAAGACCCCAAGAGTGATCTACAACAGAAATTTACAGGGACAATCTATAAAAACAACACCTTCACAGGCAAGATAATGACAATAATTTTATATCTTTCAACAATCACTCTCAACGTGAATGGCCTAAATGCTCCCATAAAATGGCACAGGGTTGCAGATTGGATAAAAAGACAGGACCCATCCATATGCTGTCTACAAGAGACTCATTTTGAACCTAAAGATTCATCCAGACTCAAAGTGAAGGGATGGAGATCCATCTTCCATGCCAAAGGACCTCAAAAGAAAGCTGGGGTAGCAATTCTTATAACAGACAAATTAGATTTTAAACTAAAGACTGTAGTTAGAGACACAGAAGGACACTATATCATTCTTAAAGGGTCTATCCAACAAGAAGATCTAACAATTGTAAATATCTATGCCCCCAACATGGAAGCAACCATCTACATAAGCCAACTGTTAACCAAAATAAAGAGTCATATAGATAACAATACGTTAATTGTAGGAAACCTCAATACTCCACTCTCAGCAATGGACAGATCATCTAAGCAGAAAATCAACAAAGAAACAAGAGCTTTGAATGACACACTGGACCAGATAGACCTCATAGATATATACAGAACATTCCACCCTAAAACAACAGAATACTCATTCTTCTCGAGTGCACATGGAACTTTCTCCAGAATAGACCATATACTGGGTCACAAATCAGGTCTCAACCCATACCAAAAGATTGAGATTATTCCCTGCATATTCTCAGACCACAATGCTTTAAAATTGGGATTCAATCACAAGAAAAAATTTGGCAGAAACTCAAACACTTGGAAGCTAAAGACCACTCTGCTCAAGAATGTTTGGGTCAACCAGGAAATCAAAGAACTTAAACAACTCATGGAAACCAATTAGAACAAAAACACATCAGTCCAAAACCTATGGGATACTGCAAAGGCAGTCCTCAGGGGGTAATACATAGCCATTCAAGCATCACTCAAAAAAATAGAAAAATCCTGAATTCACCAACTAATTTTACACCTTAAAGAACTAGAGAAAAAGCAACAAATGATGCCTAAGCCATGCATTAGAAGAGAAATAATTAAGATTAGAGCAGAGATCATTGAATTAGAAACCAGAAACACAGTGGATCAGATCAATGAAACTAGAAGCTTGTTCTTTGAAAGAATTAATAAGATTGATAAACCACTGGCCAGACTCATCCAAAAGAAAAGAGAAAGGACCCAAATTAATAAAATTATGAATGAAAGGGGGGAGATCACGACTAACACCAAGGAAATAGAAACAATTATTAGAAATTATTATCAACAACTATATGCCAATAAATTGAGCAACTTAGATGAAATGGATGCCTTCCTGGAAATCTATAAACTCCCAAGACTGAAACAGGAAGAAATCGACAACCTAAATAGGCCAATAGCCAGTAACAAGATTGAAGCAGTGATCAAACACCTCCCAAAAAACAGAGTCCAAGGACTGATGGATTCCCTGGGGAATTCTACCAAACATTCAAAGAAGAAATAATACCTATTCTACTGAAGCTGTTTCAAAAAATAGAAACAGAAGGAAAGCTTCTGGACTCATTGTATGAGGCCAGCATAACCTTAATCCTCAAACCAGGCAAAGACCCTATCAAAAAGGAGAATGTCAGACCAATATCCCTGATAAATATGGATTCCAAAATTCTCAGTAAAATCTTAGCTAATAGGATCCAACAATACATTAAAAGGATCATCCACCACGATCAAGTGGGATTTATCCCTGGGATGCAAGCGTGGTTCAACATTCGCAAATCAATCAATGTGATAGAACACATTAATAAAAGGAGACAGAAGAACCATATGGTCCTCTCAATTGATGTAGAGAAAGCATTTGACAAAATACAGCATCCTTTCCTGATTAAAACTCTTCAGAGTATAGGGATAGAGGGAACATTCCTCAAGTTCATAAAATCCATCTATGAAAAACCCACAGAGAATATCACCCTCAATGGGGAAAAGCTGAGAGCCTTTCCCTTAAGATCAGGAACACATCAAGGATGCCCACTCTCGCCACTATTGTTCAACATAGTACTAGAAGTCCTAGCAACAGCAGTCAGACAACAAAAAGAAATAAAAGGTATTCAAATTGGCAAAGAAGAAGTCAAACTCTCTTCACAGATGACATGATACTTTATGTGGAAAACCCAAAAGACTCCACCCCCAAATTATTAGAACTCATCCAGCAATTCAGTAATGTGGCAGGATACAAAATCAATGCACAGAAATCAGTTGCTTTCTTATACACTATCAATGCAACTGTAGAAAGAGAAATTAAAGAAACGATTCCATTTACAATAGCACCCAAAACCATAAGATACCTCGGAATAACCTAACCAAAGAGGTAAAGGATCTATACTCTAGGAACTACAGAACACTTATGAAAGAAATTGAAGAAGACACAAAAAGATGGAAAAACATTCCATGCTCAGGGGTCAGAAGAATAAACATTGTTAAAATGTCTATGCTACCCAGAGCAATCTATACCTTCAATGCCATCCCGATCAAAATACCAATAACATTTTTCAAAGTGCTGGAACAAACAATCCTAAAATTTGTATGGAATCAGAAAAGACCCCAAATTGCCAAGGAAATGTTGAAAAAGAAAAACAAAGCTGGGGTATCACATTGCCCAATTTCAAGCTATATTACAAAGCAGTGATCATGAAGACAGCATGGTACTGGCACAAAAACAGACATACAGACCAATGGAACAGAATAGAGAGCCCAGATATGGACCCTCAACTCTCTGGTCAACTAATCTTTGACAAAGCAGGAAACAATATGCAATGGAAAAAAGATAGTCTCTTCAATAAATGGTGCTGGGAAAATTGGGACAGCTACATACAGAAGAATGAAACTCAACCATTCTCTAACACCATACACAAAGATAAACTCAAAATGGATGAAAGACCTCAATGTGAGATAGGAATACATCAAAATCCTAGAGGAGAACATAGGCAGTAGCCTCTTCGACATCGGCCATAGCAACTTCTTTCAAGATACATCTCCAAAAGCTAGTGAAACAAAAGCTAAAATGAACTTTTGAGATTTCATCAAGATAAAAAGCTTCTGCACAACAAAAGAAACAATCAACAAAACAAAAAGGCAACCCACAGAATGGGAGAAGATATTTGCAAATGACACTACAGATAAAGAGCTGGTATCCAAGATCTATAAAGAACTTCTCAAACCCAACACCCAAAAACTAAATAATCAAGTCAAAAAATGGGCAGAAGACATGAACAGACACTTCTCTGAAGAAGACATACAAATGGCTAACAGACACATGAAAAAATGTTCATCTTCATTAGCCATCAGGGAAATTCAAATCAAAACCACATTGAGATACCACCTTATACCAGTTAGAATGGCAAAAATTGACAAGGCAAGAAACAACAAAAGTTGGAGAGGATGTGGAGAAAGGAGAACCCTCTTACACTGTTGGTGGGAATGCAAGTTGGTACAGCCACTTTGGAAAACAGTGTGGAGGTTCCTCGAAAATTTAAAAATAGAGCTACCCTATGACCCAGCAATTGCAGTACTGGGTATTTACCCCAAAGACACAGATGTAATGAAAAGAAGGGCCATATGCACCCCAATGTTCATAGCAGCAATGTCTGCAATAGCCCAACTGTGGAAAGAGCCAGGATGCCCTTCAACAGATGAATGGATAAAGAAGATGTGCTCCACATATACAATGGAATATTACTCAGCCATCAGAAAGGATGAATACCCAACTTTTGCATCAACATGGATGGGACTTGAGGAGATTATGCTAAGTGAAATAATAACCAATTATCATATGGTTTCACTTATTTGTGGAACATAAGGAATAGCATGGAGGACATTAGGAGAAGGAAGGGAAAAATGAAGGGGGGAATCAGAGGGAGAGACAAACCATGAGAGACTAGAGACTCTGAGAAACAAACTGAGAGTGTTAGAGGGGATGGGGGTGGGGGGATGGGTTAGCCTGGTGATGGGTATTAAGGAGGGCTCGTACTACATGGAACACTGGGTGATATATGAAAACAGTGAATCGTGGATCACTACACCAAAAACTAATGATGTATTGTATGGTGACTAACATAACATAATAAAATAAAATTTTAAAAAATAAAACAAAACAATTAATGGATATTTTTTGGATAATCAAATTCATATTCTTCCTATTCTCTCTGTAGTGAATATAGACCATGACATAATAATTAGGTTTTCTATCTTCCAACTTGCTGATATAGCATACTTTTCTTACAGGGCTTTCCCCCCCCAGAATAGAAAAGGTCAATGACATTCTTCAGAATTACAAAGAAACCTAAAGGCTTTTCTAATTTCAAAGACTGGACTCTTCCTAATAAAAGACTAAGTCATCAATTATAATAGAAATGAAGTGTGTTGTTGTGTCTTTTTTGCTTCTTTTCCTTTTTCAAATGTGTTCCTTTAGAGTCTGGGGTTATCATCAGGGAGATATTAAGGTTCTAGGGAGTAGATAAGAACAAGTCACAATATATTTTAAAATGTTTTTAGCCTGTCTAGATTGGCTTAAGGGGAAAAAAGACAACCTATGATCCCCACTCATTTTTTTTTTTTTTTAAGATTTTATTTATTTAGTTGACAGAGAGAGACACAGCAAGAGAGGGAACACAAGCAGGGGGAGTGGGAGAGGGAGAAGCAGGCTTCCCGCAGAGCGTGGAGCCCGATGCGGGGCTTGATTCCAGGTCCCTGGGACCATGACGTGAGCCGAAGGCAGACGCTTAATGAGTGAGCCACCCAGGTGCCCTATGATCCCCACTCTTAACAGAGTACAGGACAACATGTACATAAATACAAAAGAATGTCTCAGCCTCAGAATTCCAATTTAGAACATTCACATTGTGATATGGGAGGGACAATACTTAAATCTAATTCAAACTTTAAGATTAATAATAAAAAATTCTCCTAGAGGCGCCTGGGTGGCTCAGTCTAAGCGTCTGCCTTTGGCTCGGGTCATGATCCCGGGGTCCTGGGATTGAGACCTGCATTGGGCTCCCTGTTCAACAGGAGGCCTGATTCCTGTCTCACTTCCCCTGCTGTGTTCCCTCTCTCTGTCTCTCTCTCTGACAAATAAGTAAGTAAAATCCTAAAAAAAAAAAATCTTCTATTTCCTGTGTCTCAACTCTAAATCTACCCATTTTTGCCCTGTTTTATGGTACCGTAGCTGGACCTTGTAGCATTTCTGCTTTGTTGGTTACCTTTAACAGTAGGCTCTTGAAAAGTCACTGCAAATGGAAAGGATTTTTTTTTTCTAACCTAGTTTAGAGCTTTTTTTTTTAAGAGTTTCCTGGCTAGTGGTGTGCAAGAGAACATATGGTGCACAACCCCGGAAAGTTTTACCTGCAGCAAAGCAGGTACCCTCTCTGTGAGCTATGTATGAACCCCAGGAGGTAGTTTCCCAGCTCCAGTCTATGGTCTCAGAGAATTTTTCTTCCATCCAGTGGACCTCAGACACAACAAATTTACAATAAAGTAAATATATTAAGCTTGGTGTAGGATAGGTCCCCTTCCTAACTGGCTTCTTCCTTAGATTCTTTCACTTAGCTTTAAATGTAGTAGCTGCTCCCTATATCTGTCTGTCATTCCTCTATTCTCTAGAGCTGTCTTTGCCTCTTTTACAAATTAATCTCCTCTTTACTGTTGATAATTCTTTATGTGAAAATTCCCCTGCTTGAATTATTGGTGTGCTGTTTCCTGAATGGACTGTGATAGATATTATGTCCCTGAAGCCTTCTGTCTCCCTTTTTCAGAAGCTCCTTTTTCTATATTACACAAAGGTTAAAATCAAAGACATAAGAATCAGGTTGCCTGAGTTTGTACTCTGGTTCTGCTACTTCATTTCTCGGTGATGCTTTGGGAAAGTTATTACCTCTCTAAGCCTCTGATTCCTCCTCTCCAAAATGGAGGTGATGGAAACACTACTTGCCTCATAGGGTTGTTGTGAAGATTCAGTAAATTAATTCGCGTAAGACAAGTATGGAAACAATCAATTAATGTCAGCTATTATTATTATTTCCTTAATCCCTCCTCACGGAGTTGTAGTCACAGAAAAATGTAATATACACATTCTTTCATAAATTCTGTGTGGTATATAAAAGGAAATATAGAGCGTCTAACTTAAATAGTCTGCTTAACAGGTAGCCTTTCCTAACCATCTTCCCTCTTCCCACTCCTTTGTGTTGATATACAGGACTTTATCTTTGCAATTATCACGCTGCACTGTAACCAGTTTCTTTAAAAAGCTATCTTGAGAGTCAGATGCTACACCTTGCTTATGGCTCACACCTAGTAAACACGTATGAAACGTGGAAAGGAGGACAAGCAGTAAAGAATGCATTTTTTTTTTCTATCATTCCCTTCAATTTTCAAGACACAAAACTAACCTGAAATATAAAACTGACCCCATCACCTCCAATCAGGGAAACTATTTTATTTCCTGTGACACAGAAGGGAGAGAGAGCAATACAAACCTAATAGAGTCAGGTGCCCGAGGAGGTTAAGCAGAGATCTGATATGTGCTTAACAGTTAAAGATCTATGAGCTCTGCTAATACATGCTGACTAGAGTAAACAATATTCTCTATCCCAAACCACCTCTCTTTCCTTTATTTTTAATTAGTTTGTTAATGAGCTAATGCTTCCAACGGACTGTGAAATTAAAACAATGTGCTTTCTACTGTGATTGCTAAACATTTTCACTGGACATAAAATGTGTTTCACCCTCAATGGGATTTTCTTTTTTCTTTTATAAACAAATCAAAATGACAGCATCAAAGAGGTGCAGGTGTCTGGTGGGTAAATAAATAAACATTCCCAGCATGTGGAACAATTAAATAATCTCAAACAAAATGGGATCAGAGGCAGATGCACACACCACAGGAACAACTCTTTACAGGCAAAGGGAAAAACTCCAAATGAATCTGCAACAGAGGAACTTGGCTCAGTGGGCCAGCCAATTTTGCATCTGTCCCTTTGGCAATGAAGAGTGCTCTGGACACTTTCAGTATGCACTTGGGACAGAGCTCTTCAGGCAATTCAGAGGGAAGAATAATGGACTTTAATGGAATCAGATAATGCTGAAGTGGACTCACCAAGGCAGACTCTCCCAGCAAAACCAGAACACAATATTCCTTAAACAGGCACCATACTTTCTTGCCTCTGTGTCCTGTTCCATCTTCCTGGAATCTTTTTTTCTTGCTTACAATGCCCACCCCAAATTAAATATTTTGATGTTCAAATAATATTCATTCTAAAATCTCTGAAGGTCATTTACTTCATGAGGCATTACCTAATTGTGTTAGCCCTGTGTGCATTAAAATAGCACCCTTGCTTTAAAAATGACAAGATAAAAACCTTTCTAACAAAACTTAGTATGCAAATAAGTGGGCTTTTCGGAAAAATATTTGTTGAATTTAATTTGAAGGCAGAGCATCTATACAAATTACAGGTGGGGGGCACCCAGTGACTCAGTTGGTTAGGCATCTGCCTCCGGCTCAGGTCAGATTTCAGGGTCCTGGAATCTAGCCCCCCATACGGCTCCCTGCTAGGCAGGGAGTCTGTTTCTCCCTCTCCCTCTGCTGCTCCCCCTGCTTGTGCTCTCTTGCTCACTCTCTCTCTCAAATAAATAAAAAATTAAAAAAAAAATTACAGGTGGAATATAATGAGAATAAGAGAAACAACAACAGTTTGGGAGGGTGACAATTCATATCGTGTTTTGGTGATGAGACAACTTACATGAAGAAGGTGATTTGAACCTTAAGGAATGGAAAGGATTTCAAGAGGAAAGGATGTTCCAGACAGGAGCAGACTCAGAAAGAAAGATGGGGATAAGGGATTTAGGGCATTAGAACTGAACCATTTGATTCTTGTGTGGGGTAGCCTTGAATAAACGGAGTAAGTTAAGCTAAACAAGGAGATTAAATCAAGAGAGGGAAGATAATTAAATATTAAGTATAAGCTTTGGATTTAGTCTATTAAATATTTTAAGACAACTAAAGGCTCCTAAGATTTTAAGATATTAATCTGATTCTGCACTTACTTTTAAAGTTTCAAAAAAAAAAAAAAGTTTTACATTTTCCTGGAAGAAAAAAACATAGATACTTTAAGAAAGAAGTGATGAAAAGAAACACTCTTATGCTTGTAGTTTAATAAGCAATTGGACAGCATTATCAAACTTTAGAAGAGATGTCTGAAATAGCTAATGCAAAGCAACCATTGTGCATGTGGAAAAAATAGCATTGTTCAGCTTTCCACAAAACACACTTAAGTGTAAAGAAATCTACGATGACTCATTTGAACAGTTGTGGAAAACTTGAATACAACAGCTAAGTCATTGAAAAAAATGAATCTGATGTAAAAAAATAATAACAAAGATAGAAATATATATGAACATCCTATGAAAACTTTTAAAGTCATTTGGAAAAGCAATTTTTGTAATCCTGTTGTCACATGGAACTTAAACTCTGTAAGGTAAGACTTTATATAGACCTTAGAACAGAAAAGATACTGCCCCACAGGGGGGAAATGGTTCACAGCAGTTGAATGCATTCATGTAGCTTATACTGAGTCTTTACCATGGGAAAAGAGATAAACAGGATCTGTTCCCTAATGTAGAGTAAATTGCAGTTGGAGAACACAAAGATAGAGTCAGTGGTATGTGATGGATAGCTGAAGGTGAGGGGTATTTATTTATTTATTTATTTATTTATTTATTTATTTTCCAAAATCCGTTTATTAGTTCTTATTCTTACTGTGCTGACAGCTGGCATCATTAATACTTTAACAAAACCACTTAAAATTAGCCAAATATCTAAGATAGTTACATGTACAAAAGATATACAAATTAAAACCATTTAAAAAGTAATAGATACCATAATTTGTACTTGACCATAACTCTATTCAGAAATGATTATAAAATTAAAATCTTACAAAAACTGTACACCATATACTTTGAGTGATTTACATCTTAGAAAACAAAGGCAGTCTTTCACCATTACACATTTAGTGTCTCTGGCGGGTTGAGGAGAGAAACACCATGATACTTTGAACACTTATACTTTTCTCTTATTGACTGTTGTGCATGCTGCGGTGCTCTGAGGTAGGTCTGGTGAAGGTCCATGAGACAAGGCTTAAGACTTTCCAAGGTATATCCAGTCTTTTGAACTAAAGATTCAGGCCAGCTCTGTCCTGTGACTGTGCAGAGTGCTAAATGAAAAGCTGCTGCAGCAATAACTGATGGCAGATACTTTAGGTAGGGGTCAGCATCTATCAGACTTAGTTCTCCCAAAAACATTGCTAAACTTTCAACTTTGCAGTTGGCAGATGGCTGGTGCAGAAAGTATTGGGTAAGGAACTGATTTATTGTTGGTGCAGCTAGGTCAAAAGCAAGCACTTTCAAAACTAGGTGTTCCATTCTCAGGACCTGTTTCTTGGTATAAGTATCATCTGTAATGTACACAGACTGTGTGCTGGTCTCCTGTGGGCCCTGGAAAGCATAATGTTGGAAATTTCCCTAATTGGATTGAGGATCTGGGGAAGCCTTCTGGAGGAAATGGTTGATATACTGAGTTTCAGATGACAAATGGGAACTAGTGGGGTAGAGGAGATTTAAAGTCATTCCCGGTGAAGAACGTCAAATGCACAGAAGTAGGAAGTAGCACGACATGTGGCACCACCAACAGCGTGTTATATCACGGTACCTCCTGAAGGGCAGGGCAGCCCAATGGTTAAGGCAGGTTCCAGAACGATACAAATCTGAATTCATGCCCAAGCTCTGTCCTTTATTTTTTAAAGCAGACATCATGGCAGTTCTGTCTAGGAAGTGGCAATGGAGAGTCCACCTCAGGCCTTGTTTTCTGTGGAGAACCTTAAAATAAACTTGTGCCCCTGGAGAGAGCCAGGTATCTGCAAAGATGGTTGGGAAGGTCATGCATCTCAGAGAGAAGCTGCAGAAGAGACTGTCTACCAGGAAACCTGCTTCTAGAAAAAGTTCAAAGGAACTACATTTGAGAGAGAGGCACAAAGGAAGACAAAGAAAATAGCAAGCATAAGAAATTAAAAAGATGAGTACTAAGGGATGATTTACTTAAGAAATGATGATATTCCTCTAAATCAGTATTTCCTTTGACACAGTCATCAGCTAATAATAGCAGCACCTACATATTTATTGGTTATTCAATAATTAATATATTTGATATATATTATTTTTAAACAATTGATACATTTGACTCATTCTATCAAGACCACATTGCAACTCCATTTTGCAATGAGAAGGTTTAGATTATGATCCAAAATACAAAATTAATATTATTACTTTATGGGGTCACTTTGATTTCCATCTAAAATTACATTTCTTAGATTCATCATTCACCATATTTACTAGGTTTGCATAATTGCTTGCTTTTTGCCTGTTAAAAGTAGTTATGCATTTTTTTGGATTTTTCTTTAAATATATTCATCTTCCCTTATTAATCTGCATATAGGGACAGAGGAGAAAGAGACATGAGGAAAGAAAACAAACCAGAAGAGGTAAATACTAAAATAAGATAGCTATTGAAAGCAACCAAATTTAGGGTGCCTGGGTGGCTCAGTTGGTTAAGCGACTGCCTTCGGCTCAGGTCATGATCCTGGAGTCCCGGGATCAAGTCCTGCATTGGGCTCCCTGCTCGGCGGGGGGTCTGCTTCTCCCTCTGACCCTCCCCCCTCTCATCTGCTCTCTCTCTCTCTCATTCTCTCTCTCAAATAAATAAATAAAAAATCTTTAAAAAAAAGAAAGCAACCAAATTTAAAAGAATTCCTAACAGATGTTGCTGGTACTTGTGATGGTGACACAGTTTGGATGGGATCTTATCCCCTCTTTGTGAATATGTATTCCCTTTTAGTTGAACCAATCAGGTAAGATAACTAGCTATTACTACTCTATATGTGATATTATTATTACCATTTCAAATCCTGCTGACATTTATTTTTCTTCTCCCACAGCTGTCTAAATAGATTACTCAGGATAGGTAGATAATTTTCTCAGTAGAAGGTTGGGGAGGGGGGTTGTGGAACATGGAATCACAGAAAGTATAAAGGCAGGACAAAGGTGACTCAGCTAATTAGCACCAGAAAATCAGCTTCATGAATCTCAGGTCACTGATCTTTCTACTACAAAGGTAGAGAATTATGCTATCTGGTTTTGCTCCCTTCCTTCCTTTTTTTTCCCTTGTTGTTTAGGTTTTATCAAAGAGTCTGTCCATGAGTCTCTTTAATTTTGTATTTGTTTTTTATATTATCATTGTGCTTAATCTCAGTTAATCATATTCTTAATAATATGCATAAGATGTATGTATATAAATTGTATCAGGATTGCTTTTTAGCAACAGAACAAACTTTCAAGTGTTTTTAGTAGTGACAGGTATAAAAATAATTTTATTATACTTTAATTAGTGAAGAGAGGTATACCTCATGCAGTCTACTGCATAGAAAATATCCTTGGCTGAGTGTTCTAGCTCCTGGACAGGTATAGCATTTATTCCACTCAGGGATAAGGTTCAAAGTGTGACTCCAAGACTATAGCTCAGTGGAGGGGTGCTCAACCTGAAACTCAAAGGACCTCTTAGTAATGAGATCATTTTTCATTGCTAAGAGGAGAAGAGCTTTCTCATTTATGTCACCATGTACTTCCAAATGTTTACTCATCTTTGAAATGTGTTTATTACAACACTTCACCAATAATGTGTTTGAAATATTGGCTATGATTATTACTAATCAACAGATAAATGAACAACAGTATAGAGTCATGATTGCAGTTGCCTGGCGGGCAAGGGATCCCTTATTCCAAAACTCCAAAGGAACTTAGTTTATATTTAAAATAAGTAGTACAGATTTTACTATTTTACCAAGGAATTTTCATATTGACAGACTGATCACATCAAAATGTTCTGTTTAATTCCTAGTATATCTTTTCATTTTATTAGCCAGATATTTTTGCTCCTACCATCTTTTTCAAATATCTATTACTGCATATCATATCATACTAACCCAAAACATAGTGGTTTAAAACAATGATAATATTTTGCCCATGAATCTACAAATGGGGCATATCTCAGTAAAACAGCTTTTTTTTTTTTTTTTTCTTTTTTTAAACTGCAAATGAGCATCAGCTAAGATAGCTTGAATGTTGGGAATGAAATCACCTGGAGGCTTGGTCATCCATCCGTCTGGTAGTTGATGATGATTGTTGACTGGAACTTCAGCTGAGGCTGTAAACAAGACATCTAAAAGTCTAAAAGTCTAAAAGTCTTTCTGATGTGCCTACTTGGCTTCATAACGGCTTGGTAGCTGGATTCTTCCTGAGACATCTCAAGAGGACTGAGCATAAGTTTTATTACCTTTTTTTGGACTTAACCTCAGCAGTTACACGGTGTTAATTTTATTGTAGTCACAGGCCTACCCACATTGAAAGGCAAAAAGCAAAGATCTCATCAATCACTGGAAGAATATCAATATCACCTTTTAAGACGCATATGTAGGATAAAATATATTTTCAAGGACTTTAGTGGGAAGTAAGATTTGCTACAGTCTGCCCTCTAGCCACAGCAGTTTATCATCTTTACACGTGAAAAATTCCCTCAAGATATCTCACAAAGTCTCATTTATGATGGTATTAGGTTTAGGCTGAAGGTCCAAAATCTCATCATCAAAATCTGTTCAAGTGCAGCTGAGGATCTTTGGTTCTTATTCCTTGATTACAGCTCTTCAAGTTCAATTTCCTTTATTAGAGTTGGACCCTCATTTTGATGTTTAAAAAGGATGTAGTATCTATTGAGTTTACTTCAAAATAAAATATATTCTAGTATCTGAGAGTCACATTTATGTAAATCTCATACTTTCCTCAGAAACACCCATTAATTTCAAGGTATTACTATAGAAATGATTCATAGTCTGAAAAACTAAATGTTTATAGCCACAAAATAAATTTGCACAGAACGGTCTTCTTGAAATTTTTATGGGATCGATTGTGCTTATTTACTGAGGGATATTCCACTTTGCAGTCAATATTCTCTGTATTTCCTACTACTATCTGAGCTCACCCTATGGGAACCCTTATATAATCCAGTGATGGAGAAAACAGAAGCTTAAATAATTTAACACTATGAAATACAGTAGTCTGCCTTCCAAAACATAAAATACCACAATTTTTGGCCTTTCAGATATTGATTGTCACTAAATATTAACAAAAGTAAATTTTTTCTAACTGCAGTGTAGTTTTGTAAAGCGATCTTTTACAAAACAGTCTGCAACACAGACTAATAAAGAGTTAGGAAGGTCTATTGGACATGCTGTTTCTTTTTCACATTGATCATCTCAAAGTATCATAACACACATAGGCACTGTTCCTCCCTACACTCTGACCAAAGATCATGAGTCACAATGTAGCGATATTAAGGTGACAGTATCAGTTGTCTTCAGAAATCAGAACACATTTGAGAGGGATAGAGCACGATTAGTAATTATATTAGGACAAAAGGTGTAACCCAGAATAATCCTGAGTGGACTGGGACATGTGCATAAGCAAACAGTGAGTGTACTTTGTATTTGAACAAAAGTTGGAATCCCAATTCTGCCTCTTATAAGTAACCTCATCCAATTCATTTAACCTCTTAGGCCCTCAGTTTTCTTATGTAAAAAAAATTAGAAATAATCAGACATCTCACTACTTGTATTAAATTATATAAATAAAATACTCTAAGTACTATCTGGCACAACTAAGGTCCTCAACAAATGGCAATTAGCTTTGTTATTATTGTATCCTGATTGCCTAGAATAGTATCTGGCACATGACAGATATGCAATAAATATTTGTTTGGTGAATAAATTAATAAAAGAAATAATAAATAAATCAGTGACATGCAGAAGAACTACTAGTATTAAATGAAGTCATATAACACTCAAGGTGATTCTACTACATGTCATAGTAGAACAAATAGACAAATGCAAGTCCTTGGACAGAATCAACCTGGATTCAGAGAAACTACAAAATATGAAAAAAAAAAATAGACTTTTAATACTTTACCAGAAAATCTGTATACATTTTAAACCTCAGAACATTTGTGATTATGGTTTCTATCCATTTAATCTAATCATGTAAAATAGTATTTCTTTTTTCAGTTATAAAATACTTTTCTCAGTTTCCCTGTTGTGTTATTGGAGGTTTTACTGGTGAGGGTAGGATAGATTATGTTGCATTATAAATGACAAGCTATAAACACAGGTTTTTCTTAATGCATTCACAGACATGGTCATGGTTATATATTATGTAACAATCCATTTGTATCCCTTGGCAGATTTTACAACAGAAACTTTTCAGGCCAGAGAGTGAAAGGGATGACGTTTAAAATATTGAAAGTAAGTCATTGTTAACCACAGATTCTGTAACCAGCAAAACTGTCCTTCAGAAACAAATGAGGGATAAAGACTTTTTGAAACAAAACCGAGGAATATCATTACCACCAGACCTGCCTTACAAGAAATGCTAAATGGAAGTTCTTTAAGTGGAAGTAACATATCCATACCCCAAGTTCCCTGGCTCAACAGGGCCACAGGCTTTGCTCTGCAAACCTTTCGGCTAGAGCACCCCTGGGCTGCACAACTTTCAAGTGTTTTCACCAGCCCTTCTGGTCAAATGGAGCCAGAATACACTCTCCACCACAGGTAAGGTAATGGTACAGACCCCCTGCCTGAGTGGAAAGAGGTGGGGACACTCTAGGCTATTTTTATTTCCCCGAGCAGTCTCTCTAGTTGGGAGGGGCTGGGAGCTACCCTCAGTCTTGGCTATGAATTAGTCCTCCTGCATGCATGTAGTACAGGAAGCTTCTATGCCTGGTACTGGCTTTGTTCTGGGGGTGATCAGCTCTGCCTGCCCAGCTTGAGCACTGCTAGACTATACAGCTTCCGGGACTGGTCAGGAGCTCTCTGATCAGGTGGGGCTGGAAGACATTCTTCACAGGGGGTGGGGCTATGATTCAGCACCTTGCCTAAGCATGGGCAACCAGGGCTTTAGGGTCAGCAACACTCCTTGTTTCAGGATCTGAATCAGGCCAATCAGTACCTTGCTGAGTTCCCTGATCAGAGTCTGTCCCTGATTTAATTTTGTAGATGAGCAAAGCCGCTGTTTGGGATTACTACTTAGGCACTGGAGGTATCAACCTGGTCTGCAGGGATCTGTGTGCTGGTTGTTGCAAGCCCCTCCCCACTTTCTCTGTCATAGTCAGATTCCCAGTGGAATCTGCCCCACAAATTCCCCTACAATTCCCATGGTGAAAGATCAGAGTAGGGTCTCCCACAAAGTGACCCACAATGCTGAAAGGGGGGAGCTAGATGTGTCCCCTGAGTTCTATTTTCCCACTGAAGGAACTAGAGGTTCAGAGACCTCTCCACATGGTGCTGCACTGGCCTGGGGAAGGGGTAATGTGGTCAATGTGTAGCTGCTTTTCTTACCATTCTAATGTGATCTGCCTTTGTCTCTGAGGTGCAAGAGGGTGCTTCCGCATTGCCTCTAGGATTCTCTTAGTGGTGCCTTGTTCTTGAATAGATGTTTGTTGTTCTTGTGAGGAGGACCAAAGTCAGGAACAACCTATGTCACCATTTTAGTAATGATATTCAGCCTCCTTATTCTTTAATATCACCCCATAATATTTTTTTATGTTCTTTAGAATAGTATGTTTAAGAACTGTGTAATATTCTGTTAAATTACCTAAATTAGTTTCCTGGGGCTGCCCTAACAAATTACCACTAACTTGGTGGTTTCAGATAACAGAAATTTATTCTCTCACAGTTCTGGAAGCCAGAAGCCTGAAATCAAAGTTTCAGGAAAGTTAAAGAGGGAAGTAGAATCCTTTACCACTCAATTATAAGCTTTGAAAATTTAGGTTATGGAGTTTCTGGATCCATTCTTTAGCATATTTCTACCCATCAAGTTTCTCAGAAGCTGGCCACAGTGTGAGGACTTGAATGCAAGCAATTTATTGAGTGCTCTCGTAAGAAACTTAGAAGAGTGAGGGAAGCAGGAAAGAGGAGAGGAATCTAAGTAAAGGTATAATTTCAAGCAAAATCTTAGCCTCAGCTTCATCATGGTTGGGATTTCTAGGGGTAAATTCTGCCTTAGATTTGGTCCCAACTGGGGACATGTGAACTAAGTTTTATTACTTCTGCACTAGCACCTCTCCAGATTAGTGCAAACTTGGGCACTTCTAGATCCTTGTATGTATAGAGAAATGTAGCTGGAGTAGCTGAAGAGCACTCCTCTGAGGACAGCCGCACTTGCTATGGTCCACCCTTTTCATCTCTCTGATGCACTTCCATCTCACATTAAGTACACCGTGTCCTGCCAAGGCTTCTTCAAGATGATGTTCCCTCACAATTTCTGGGGCAAAATTTACAATAGGAAATATGAAAGATGAGTAATCCCTGACTACTGCTGTTTATCCTGAAATTACAACTGATAATGATTTTACGCTCCTACCAGCTGTTCTTGATTCTATTCATCCTACTCTGGCACCTCTGCTGTCAAAGAAGTTTTCCTGGTGAGAAGCATTTTGACTCCTGAGTGTATTCCCAAATTAAAGTTCTAAAGAGGAGATGTACTGAAGAATGTTCATAGTAGCACTACTTAATGGGGGGGGGGGGGAGAAGTAAGAACAGATTAAAAAGTAAGAGAAAAGAAAAGGAGAGAAGTTAACAAAAAGACTGAAAATGCCCACAGATGAAAAAATAATACGGTAGATTGATTGTGATATATTTATGCAATGAGATACTTTATGCCAGTGAAAATGAATTTTTACGTGCAATAACATGAATACATTTTAGTGATCTAATGATGAGTAAGGAAAATATACAACTGCCTTTTTATAAAGTTCAAAAGCACATAAAACAAACGATGCATTATTTAGGCATACAATATATATCTGCAAAAAAATACAGTCAGAATAGTGGTTTCATCTGTAGAGGAGAAGGGGACTTAGGATAGGAAAGGTCTATATACACATATAGGAGTAGGTAAAAGGTTGAATGGTGAGTTTAGTAATACTCATTATATTAGCAAATTAAACACATAAATGTAGGCCAAAGATAACCATGTATCCACTACCAAGGATTATCACTAATCTCTCTGCACACCTGAGTTCCAATTAAAAATGAAGTTTCCAGATTGACTGGTTTGAATGTACAGCTAAGATTGAGAGCCACTATACTAGATGATCTGCAGTGCTACTCTGAGTTTCCTTTTTTAAAAAGCTGAGGCAAAAAATACAGGAGAGATATTTAATTTGTGCAAATACTGGTATGTGATATTTGAGGGGATGAGTTTTTTTTAATAATCAAAAATTTTAAATATTTTATTTTGATATATAATAAAAGCATGAAACAAAACATACCAAACTTGATCTCATGATATTCATTCAAATACTAAATAAATGAACTTCTTCAATAGGAGAGAAATAATGTCTATCAGTAGAATGATTTTAACATTTCTCCTGAAATGGAGAAACGGCTCCACGGAGTCATATAACCCAAGTAATTCAATTACATACCTCATTAGTAAGTATGTAGAAAATACAAAGTTTCACTTAAAGGAGTGAAAAATCAAGGGATTTCTTAACAAACTCTAACCCCCATTTTAATCCCCTTATTTCAACAATGCAAGAACCTGTTTGTTGATTCACATGGACACTTTGACCACTTTAACACAAAGAAGAGCCACAGTGTAATAATGAACCTGACATGAAGATAAATGACTCCAATTAGCTTCCTCATTAGTTTTAACTAAGATTACTTCTTTAGTCATGACTGATTTATCTCCATTTCACTTCTCTAGAGCCTCAGGAAGTTGTCTGCCAGATTAAAGCCAGGTGAAGAGAGTTAATTTAAAATCTAGACAGTCGTAAAAAAAATAAAATAAAATAAAATCTAGACAGTTGTCTGCTATTTTCCCTTGAATCAATCTGTGACTGGCACTCAAGAGTGGATTTACATACATGTGCTTTCGCCATTATCCCTATAGAACAAGGATCAGCAATATTGAAAGTCAACATTCACAAAGTATAGCAATAAGTGTGCAATGTATGTCTGTTTCATATGATGAAGAAAAAGCTACACATTTTCAATAAGTACCTAGAGAATTCTTGAAAAATCCTAGATTGTATTTAAGTTTTTGATGGTCTCACTCTCAGTTTCACTTTGTGATTACACCACAGAGGGTAGGGATTGAGAATGGGGACAGGCACATTGGTGGAATAAACTAAAAGCATTCATCACAAGCTTAGGATTCTTCCTAGGTGTCTGGTGTTGGCAAGCTGGAACAGATATGAAACTGTGTTCTTCAGGTTTACAAAGAGACAGACCAGCCACGGAGATATTTGTCTTTCTTTAGGTCTCAGGTGAAGATGAACGTTTTGTGCTTTCTTGATGGAGACTCAGCCTACAGAAGCCTGTAAGTCCCTTGTGAGAAACTCTGTGTGTTCCCCGGGCCCAGAGTTTACTCCAGGGAGAAATTGCCCAATTCCCCTGCCTCATACTCCCCTTGGGTCTATGTGGTGTGGGATCCATGGGATGAAGTGTTTTCAAACACTGATACTGGAAAAGAGACAGATGCTTTCATCAGGAAACCTGAGATCCTGGAAGCTAAGTGGAGGAAAAGTGGTTTGCTCTTCTGATTATTAACTGATTATTCATTCAAAAGCCAAAAGAGCAGAAGCTTCTGCACCATGTACCACTTGATTTTTTTGTCAGAACTCAAGATACTTTAGCACCTGACTCAGTTCTGGAGTTAAAGAAACACTAAAACAGAGCAGGCAAACCTTTAAAAAACAAAACAAAACAAAAACAAAAACAAAAAAAACAGTGACGACAAAAAATCCACTGAGACTTAGAGCCTCACAATGTAAAACCAAGGTAAACATTTATACAAGGAGGTTGCCTTTGCAATAGAACTGAGGGAAAAATCACCTCTAAAATCAGACATTTCTCTAAGGAATTCTGGTTTCTTTTAGTGGAAGGGATTAGGGAAGACAACTGTGAGGTTAGAGACACTCATTTCTCCTAGAACAATATTGTGTCCAGGCCATCTCAGTGAAAGGGGTTTGAAGAAATAAATGTTTTAAAATGTTGCATCTAAACAAAAAATAATAAATAAAAATAAAAAAATAAAATGTTGCATCTAAAGTAATATTTCCAATTTAATTTGGATACTGTAGTTTTTACCTCAGTTCTTTGATTATAATTATATCCTCTTTAGATATGGAAATTATTGATTCTGAAGACCATAACAGAATTTCTTATTTTACTTTGATACAGTGATACAAAATATCATTTCAAAATAACAGTGCTTATGAGAATATTAAGCACTTCATATAAGTGTATGTTATTATGTTTATCTGTACCATGCATAATGGTAAATTTAGTAGAGAATAAAATCTATCAAGTTCTCTTAGCTATAATTATTAACAAGAAAAGGAAGAAATGAAGGAGAAACAGAAGGTAGAAAGGGAAGAAGGCGGCCATAATCCTGCCTTGAAGTAACATATTTCCTAATGAGAAAGCTTTATGCACAACTAAGTATTATACAAAGCATAATGTAGTAAGAGGATGGCAGAAATGTAGACATAACCTAAGGAAATACTAAAGAAAAAACATATGATTGTGACTTGGGAGTTGAGGAAAGTTTTCATAGCATAGGGGCTTAGCACTAGGCAATGAGAAATATTTTGAAGGGCAAAAATAACAAAGAAGTCATTCTAGACTAAAAAGATTCATTTTACCATTAACCTAAGCCAAGTTAAATAATTAAAAAACTAAATATAATGGGACAATATATCACTTTTATCTTGATATTAAGCATGAATTATAGTTAGATTATGCTAGCGCCACCTTCACTTAATTGGATATCCAGATGATGATTGTACTTAATTTCCAATACCTGGGATGAGAGAATACACTTTGCACATAATATTCTTGGAAATAATTTGATATTAGTTCATCCGATTTTTTGTGTCTGTCACTTTCTTGCTACCTCTAAAATTGTTACTTTTAAATCTCTACTAAAAAAATATTATTCAAGATTGCAAAACCTAACATTTGTTTCTTAGAATCCAAATTTCGTAAGATAAATGACATCATACTTTGAAAGTATAAAGTTGTAGATGAGATGCTGGGAAGGATATAAAAGTGACTTCAGCAGTAGCCCAAAAGTGTATAGCTAAGATTTACATATTATGTGAAGTATTATGAAAAAAATTAAGTATTGATTTTTAAGGCACAGATATTTATGATTCACAATGACCTTCACAACTTCTAGGACTCAATAATATGCAGAAAACAAATGTGTGCTAGGTATATAATTTCTTCTGCCAAGGAACATAAGACCTATATATGAAAGTGGCTCAACAAAAAATGACAAATTCGAGACCATTTCATTATCTCCAAAGTATAATGTAGGGTTTTTAAATCATTTACTCTTTAACAAATATATCTAGTACAAAAGGTATAAAACTTTATGTATAACAATAGTATTCCAATTTACTTCTCTAAAATTAAAATTAAAACTAAAGCAACAGACATCTTTTCTTTTTTTCTAAATTACACTTCCATGAATAGGATATTTATATCTACTCTGGTATGGAGTATAGAATGATGATAGACATTTATTCCTTATTCTTTATTCCACATATATGTGAATGGTACACCCACTTCTCTAGATGCTTGTCTGAAATAATTTTGCTGTATGTAACAGAAAATCTGCCCACAGTCTTAAACAAATGGAGGTTTAGGTGGCTTCATGTAACAAAAATTAGTAATAAGGCAGTTAACTTTTGACCATTCTATCCTATTCTTCTTTCTCTTCTTTTTCCTCTCCCCCTCCTTCTCCTCCCCCTCCCCTTCCCCCCCTACCTTCTTCTTCTAAGCAGTAAAGCTACAGCTTTTCTAGAAGCCACACCTAGACACTTAATATAGCTCTTTGACAAAAATTCTGCCAATTGGTTATAGCTACCTATATGGGAGTCTTGGAAATCAAGTCTTCAGTTGGGCACATTACTAACAAACAAAATCCAGGTCATGGAAGCAACAAAGGAAATGGGATACTTGGTAGGCCTAAAACACAGTACCCAAGCCAATAAGCTGAGTATTACCATTGACTCCATCGTACTTTCATAATTGGAGAAATATACCATATTTATGGCTCAAAATAGTTCATGGAATTAATATGTGAGTTCTGCTCAAGTTGACCTATAAATATGACCCAAACCTAATTGAAATTCCAGAAGTTTTTGTAGAAATTATCAATCTAATTCTGAAATTTATATAGAAACTAAGGAATTCTAATTTCCCAAAATTAAAACAAAACAAACAAATGTCAATGACTCCCTCTACCTCATTTAAGAGCAATCAAGTGAGTGTGACATTAGTGAAAAATGTGGTCATAAATCAATGAAAAAAATAAAGTTCAGTAATTGAACCTCAACATATAATGAACTGATTTTTGACAAGGATGTCAAGGTTGACAAGAAAGAGGAATGTTTTAAATAAATGATGCTTGGACAATTGGACATGAATTGAGAAAAAAGGACAATCTATTTTGTATGAAATTAAAAAAAACTTAAAATGGATGATAAACCTACATACAGGAGCTAAAACTGTGAAACTTCTAGAAGTAAGCATAGAAAAATATTCAAGATCTTGTTAGGCAAAGATTTCTTAGATATGACACAAAAAGACAATCTAAAGAGGGAAAAATGATAAATTCTCACCAAAATGTATAATCTCTGCTTTTTTGAAAGTCACTGTTAGGAAAATGAAAAGACAAGGCACAGACTGGGAGAAAATATTTCTAAATCATGTATCTAATAAAGGGTTTCTTATTTCCAGAACATAAAGCAAACTTTCACTTCCTTTCTCCAGCTTCTATCCTCCCTGCAGGAGGTCTTTTGTATTGGTCTCTGGAAGAAACAGATACAACGGAGTCAAAATTTCATTCAGAGAACTTGGAAAATTGAGAAAAATAGAATTAATTTAACCATTAGTTTAATAAACTTCCCTAAGATGTAACTTAGACGATCTTTCAAGTTGACTCCTACTTGCTTCTCCAGCCTTATTTCTCACTATCCCTCCATCAGACCACATGTGAGGAATTGCCATTACTAAAATGATTTCAACAGCAATTTTAGTTCCGAATGCAAAATTCACCCATAAGACAGGCTTTTCAGTATTTAAATCCTCAGCAGGGCTAGGTACCAATTTCATGTTATTTGTGAATCTTCCATCTCATTTAAGACTCTTTGGTCCTTTTGATTCCAAAAACATATCAGATTTAGCTAACTGTTCATCAGCATCCGGCAGACAGACATCTGATTGATTGTCTGAAATGACTACACAGTTTGGGATGTTATATATGCAATTACTGCCAAGAATAGGTAGTAAGCTCAAAGAGCTATTAAGATGCAAAGAAGGGGGGGCGCCTTGGTGGCTCAGATGGTTAAGCATCTGCCTTCGGCTCAGGTCATGATTCCAGGGTCCTGGGATCGAGCCCCACATCGGGCTCCTGGGTCAGCAGGGAGCCTGCTTCTCCTTCTCCCTCTGCCTCTCTCCCTGCTCATGCTCTCTCTCTCTGTATCTCTGTGTCTCAAATGAATAAATAAAATCTTTAAAAAAAAAAAAAAAAGATGCAAAGAAGGGATGCATCAAAAAAAAAAAAAAAAAAGACACAAGCTGTTCACAATCACAAGTGAAAGTATAATTACCATACATCATATAGGAAGGGAAACTAACACTGAATAAGCACCTACTACATATTAACCATCTTGCTATTTAATTTGCAAATATTATCTCATCCACAGAATAGCTCCTTAATGTAAGCAATAAAATCTCCATTTTTAGGTTAAAATGTTTATTGAGATATAGTTAATATACCATAACATTCACCCTTTTAAAGAGTGCAAATTCAGTGGTTTGTAGTATATTTACAAAGTTATCCAACCTTCGTCACTATCTATTTTCAGAATAGTTCATTTCTCCCAAAAGAAACCCCCTACCTATTAGAGCAGTCACTCCCCATTTCTCCCTCCTCTTCACCCCCACCCCAAACCCCTGACAATCACTAATCTACTTTCTTTCTCTCTGGATTTGCCCACTCTGGACTTTTCATATAAATGGAATAATACAATTATGTTGCCTCTTTCACTTAGCATAATGTACTCAAGGTACACTGATTTTTGTAGCATGAATCAATACTTCATTCTTTTTGTACCTGAATACTATTTCACTGTGTGGCTAAAACACAGTTCGTTTGCTCAATCATCAGTTGATGTACCTTTGGTTGTTTCCATTTTTTGGCTATTACAAATAATGTTGCTGTGAACACTCATGTTCAAGTTTCTGTGTGGACATACTGTGTTTTCCTTTCTCTTGGGTATATGTGTAGGAGTGGAATTGCTAGGTTATACACAACCTTTTACAAGTTTTTATTTTATTCTTCCTTTAATAGGTAGATATAGATATAGCTAGTTACAGATAAAAATAACACCACATTCTTAGTCAAATGTTAGCATTGCACACATACGCTTTATTTTCACTTCACTTTTTTCACTTAAAATATATTCTGAAAGATAAAATGAAAAATGTATGTGCTGAATATCACTATATGGATATTCCTCACTTCTTTTTTACAGCTGCATGATCAGGATATGCCATGATTAATTCAGCCAGTAACCTATCCATGGACATGAGGTTGTTTTATATTCTCTTGCTATTACAAATTGAAATGGAATAAATTGCCTTAAGTATATATTTTTTCATATTGTTGCTAATATATTTTTAGGATACATTTTTAGAAATGAAGTTTCTGGGTCAAAGGATAAATGCAGTTTGGTATTATCAAATTCCTTTCCATTAATGTTGCTCTAGTTTGTATTTCCAGCCAGTATCCCTATGTGGTTACTTTTTATAATACATTTAACAATAGATACAAATATCAAATCATTATAGTACATGAAACTAATATGTTATACGTCAATTATATTTCAACAAAAAATATTTAAAGCTCAAATGTATAGAAATATTAGAAGAAATTTATAAACCCATGAAATCCTACCAAGAAGTTAAAATTTTTTAAAATGTTAAAAATTAATAATAATTTAGAATTAAAAGAATAATTAACAATTTGATCAAAGGAACACAGAACTGGCATCAAAAACTAGAGAACACACATTATTACTTCTAATTATATATAGTACATTATAAAAAGTAAACACATAGGGATTATAAAATATTCATTTTAAGTGTATGGGAATGTAGGTTTTGGAAAATTAAAAGAACTTAACAAAGTTACACAGTTATTAAAGGAATGATCCTGCAGCACCTGGGTGTCTCAGTCAGTTAAATGTCTGCCTTCAGCTCAGGTCATGATCCCAGTGTCCTGAGACTGAGACCCTAGTGGGGCTCCCTGCTCAGCAGGGAGTCTGCTTCTCCCTCTCCTTCTGCCCCCCACCCCACTCATGGTCATGCTCTCTCTCTCGCTCTCTAATAAATAAATAAAATCTTTAAAAAAATAATAATAGGGGCGCCTGGGTGGCTCAGTTGGTTAAGCGACTGCCTTCGGCTCAGGTCATGATCCTGGAGTCCCGGGATCGAGTCCCGCATCGGGCTCCCTGCTCGGTAGGGAGCCTGCTTCTGCCTCTGACCCTCCCCCCTTTCATGTGCTCTCTCTCTCATTCTCTCTGTCTCAAATAAATAAATTTTAAAAATCTTTAAAAAAAAATAAAAATAATAAAAATAATAATAAAGGAACGATCTTGAATTTGCACACAAATAAATCTGGCTCCAAAGATTCTTATGTTTCTTATAAATGTTGCTCCAAAGGAAGAGAACTATGCATTATCTGAAAAAAAGTCATTTCTGAGAAAGAAAAATAATACAATTGGAGATAGCATTCAGAATATAATACCTTAGACCATATCTCATTTTGAAAATATAATCCATTAATTAATATATTGATTATTCATATTTTAGTAACTTCTATTATAACTTAAGAGTAACTGTTGCGTTTGCTTCTACTTTATAGATGTTCATTTTTAAGGCACACCCTCAAGATACAGAAGATGTGCCAGTGAAGAGTTAAACTGTTGCTGATACAGAACACACTGATGCAATACTTTTGACAAATGAACAGATAAATTCCAATGTCAGGTATTGCTGCAAGAACTTCAGATTAAAATATTTATGGTCTTATGAAGATTTTTAGGGCAATAAAAACAGGGCAGTGCATTTATTGGTTTCTCTCATAACTCAAACCTGGAAGAGGACGTAACCTTAAACTAGAAAGATTATGGTTGCCAGGTGCCAAATACTTTGGATTTTCTCTTATTATATCTTAATATTCAGCCTCAGGAGACACAGTTACATAAAGACAAACAAAGCATATGTTAAAAGTCAACAACAACAACTTGAAAGCTTTTTGTTGTGAAGGTGGGTAGAGTCAGGACAGAATTCCCCAAAACTGATCACAGTTTTCAAAGTACCAGGTAGAGAATAATAACGAGAGAAATGTAGAAGCTAAAAGAAACATTTCAAGGCTAAGCGAGGTTCCATTTAGAAACCACTTGACAAACTCAATCATTTATATTTATACTACATTAAAGAAATGATCACCCTTATATTTTGCAAATGGTAGGACAAGACATTTTTTAGACTTTATTTTTTTAGAACCATTTCAGGTCCACAGCAAAATCAAGAAGGTAGAGAATTTCCCATATACTCCTACCCCCACATATGCATAGCCTCCCCATTATCCATATCCTTCACCAGAGTGACAATTTTGTTACAGTTGATGAACCTACACTGACACATCATAGTCACCCAAAGTCCATAACCTACATTACATTTCACTCATGGTATTGTACATTCTGTGAGTTTGGACAAATATATAAAAACATGCATCCATAATATGTTATCATATAGAATATTTTCACTGCCCTAAAAATCCTTTATTCTTTCCTCTCCTCAATCCCTGGAAACCACTGATGTTTTTACTGTTACCTTTTCCAAGATGTCATATAGGAATTTCTCATGCCTTTTCCAAGATGTCATATAGGAATCATATGGTATGTAGCCTTTTCAGATTGGCTTCTTTCCAGATTAGCATTTAACTTTTTCTTTCAGATTGGCATTTAAGTTTTCTTCATGTCTTTTTATGGCTGGATGGCTCCTTTCTTTTGTAGCACTGAATAATATTCCATTGTCTGGATGTACCACAGTTTACTTATCCATTTATCTACCAAAGGACATCTTGGTTGCTTCCAAACTTTGACGATCATAAATAAAAGCTGCTATAAACATCGTGTGCAGGTTTTTGTTGGGACATACCTTTTCAGCTTCTTTGGGCAAATACTAAGGGGAATAATTGTTAGAATATGTTTAGTTTTGTAAGAAACCACCAAACTGCCTTCCAAAGTGGCTGTATTGTGCATTCCTATCAGCAGTGAATGAGAGTTCCTGTTGCTCCACATTATGTCAGCAAGTGGTGATGTCATGTTCTGGATTTTGGACTAAAATTTTAATAGTTGTGTAATGCTATCTCATTGTTTTGGTTTGCTCTTCCTTGCTGGCATATGACATGGAGCATCTTTTTATATGCTAATATGTCATCTGTATATCTTCTTTGGTGAAGTATGTAAGGTCTTTGACCCATTTTTAAGTCTGGTTGTTTATTTTCTTATTGTTGAGTTTTAAAAGTTTTTGTATATTTTGGATAACAGTCATATATTAGATGCATCTTTTGCAAATATTTTTCTCCCAGTCTGTGGCTTGTCTTCTCATTCTCTTGGCATTGCCTTTCATGGAGCAGAATTTTTTAAATTTTAAATAAGTCTATTTACCAATTGTTTTTTCCATGGATTGTGCCTTTGATACTGTAATCTAAAAAGTAATGGTCATCTGAGTTTTCTCCTATGTGAGCTTCTAGGAGTTTTATAGTTTTGTGTTTTACTTTCGGTCTGTGATACATTTTGAGGTAGTTTTTGTGATGAATGTAAGGTCTCTAAATACCTAAATTCATCTTTTTTTTTTTTTGAAAGTAGATGTCTAGTTGTTCCAGCACCACTTGTTGAAAAGTCTATCTTTGCTCCACTGTATTGCCAGAGAAAACTTTTTAAATGTTGCTAAAGTGAAGTAATAGGTTTTTGTCAATTCTAATCAGTCTGTGTCTTCTAGAGCTACCGAACTGTAAAATGTTACTGAATAATGACAAAATTTACAGTGTTTTCAATGACCTACAGAAAATTAAAATACAAATTGGGCAAGGAATAATTATGTAGTGGAGTGCTAGAATAACAACAACAAAAAAAATCTGGTTCCTGGGAATACAGAACACTCAGCTAAAAATAGGAAAGCTTTCCAGCTCTGGTTCTGCCACTACCTCACTCTGGGTCTTTTTATAAACCATTTAATCTTCCAGAGCTTAATCTTCCTTCTCTGTAAAATGAGAGAAGAGGGTTAACCAAAAAAGTCTTAAAAATCCTTCTAGTAATGAAGTTTTCCCAGTTTGAATGTGTATTCCCTTCTCTCTCTGTCTCTTAGTCTCTGTCTCTCCTCTTCTCTTTTCCTCCCTTCTTTTTCTCATCTTAGTCCTCTTCCCTCTTTCCATTCTTTCTTCCAGAGAGAGAGAGAATACAGTTTCCTATGTAACACAAGGGTTTCTATGTTTAACAGATTGTTCAATTTTGAGAATTTTTGAGCTATAATTAATTTAAATTAAATTCAATCTTTTCATGTAAATGGAATTTGTTAAGAAAGAATTTCTTTTTAACATTTATAAATTAGTTCATTATCATAAATTACATAGAAGAACTGGTGAATGACCCAAATAGAATCTAGTAGTTTTCTACACTAAGTTTGATAACTAGATAGAAAGATACAGAATGAAACATACACCGACTCTAAAATATAAGTTCCACTTGTATTAGGTTTAACGAGTAGCATGTTTCAAATATCAATGTTGATAAACAAGTGCTGAAAATGCATTCATTTTTTTAAAAAAGATTTTATTTATTTATTTGAGAGAGAGAGAGAGACAGAGATAGCAAGAGAGAGCACAAGCGGGGAGGAGAGGGAGAAGCAGTTTCCCCGCAAGCAGGGAGCCCGATGAGGGGCTGGATCCCAGAACCCCGGGATCATGACCTGAGTCAAAGGCAGACACTTACCGACTGAGCCACCCAGGTGCCCCTGCGTTCATTTTTCATTTCTTTTTTTTTAAATATCAATATTTAATATGTGAACTGACAACCTCTTAGTCCTAACACTGGTGCATGTCCTGGAAGAGCCTTGTTAGAACTACCTTTTCTACAGACAAGCTTTACAGACACCATCTTGTCATCCATTTTCCTCAATTTGTATTAAAATTGACTTCTTGTGCATTATGCATTTATCTGACACCAGAGACTCTGCCCTCCCAAAGCCTTTTCTTTTTTGTTCATGACATCTCCGCTGGTTGTCAGGTAAGGTAGAGTGAAGATGGAGATAGTTGTAGTGACCCAGACACAGAGATACAGCCAGCAACACATATTTCCTAAACTTTGCCCATCCTACTATACTTAACTTCTGGAGTCCTAGTCACTTGGCTGCTTTTAGATGGGTCTAATTCTATGTGTCACCTCATCTCCACCCCCAGGATATTATGCTGAAGCTGCTTGTTTGCATGATTTTCTCTCTGTTATTCCATAAATTAATTGAGAGGAGTAAATTAGTCTTTTTACCTTTGCATGACTATCACAGGACCTGTGACACAGTAAGCACTAAATATCCACTTAATGAATAATTAAAGGAAAAAACACTGAATTATGCTGCATTTATTATTTTCTGTGATTTAATAGTTCAACAAAAACTAGTTTTGAATAGTGTGCATATTTAACTTTGAAGATTGTTATAACTTTGTACCATGTCTTCTATATTTAAAAAATAATAAAAATACTGAAGGAATAAAAAAGTTGCAAAATTCTTACTAGTAATATATAGAGAAAGTATTTAATGAACACCAAGCAAACAGTGCTTGTCTGGAAATGCAGAGCAGTTACACGTTCATTTTTCTGTTTGCTCTTATGCAGCTACTCATCTGCCTCTAAGTCATATATTTATTTAGCATATATTAACCACTTGCTCTTTCCCAGGCTCTAGAGCTAGAAAGATTTTTAAAAAGCAGTCCATTATCTGAAGAAATAATCTTTAAATTTTATAAAAGTAGTGGAAATATGTGTGTATATAGATAGATAGATATAGATATACACATACATAAAAATATACATACAAAAATAATAATATGTTGAGACCTCTTTTAAAAGAAAACTATACAAACAATAATGATATTAGAAATAGTTTATATAATGACAATAGAAGACTGCAGAGTCCATCTCAATGTATTAGAGTCAAAATGAAATTTAGCCCCTGGGTCTCTTTACTGCATAAATCTACACATCATCTCCCGAAAAGTTAAGAACCTTGTATTGGAGTGACATGTAGGATTGTTAGGAAGAGAATTACTTTCTCATTCAAATTCAAAGTATACCGGATAAGATCATATTCTTGTGAATCAACTGTATTCTCATTACTTAAATGAAAATTATACAGTTGAAAGAGCTTGGTGTATGTTCCTATGCTGAGGATCATATAAAAAATATTTTTAAAAAGGGATTAGGAAACACACATTTTCTGCCAATACTGTAAATTCCATTTTCTACATATCTGCTTCCCTCTCGCCATCTTCTGACCACAACCCACATCCCTCCACTCTCCACTTCACTTAACAAGCCCCAGCTTTACTGACTGTTCTCCAAAGCTCTACAGTGGTCTTAATCTTTCTTCCTATAATTAGCACAATGAGCAGAGAGCCAGTGTTCCCTCACTACTTTCAATCAAGGAGGAAAATTGGATTGAGAAGGGATTGGCAAGAATGTTCAGAGACAAAAATGGTATAATCAAGGGGGACCTATTCCTACCCATAAGTAAAGTTCCCTCCAGCAGGCTCACTCAACTGAATTTACTCTTATCTAGTGAATTTACAGAATACTTCACCTGATTTGGGAAGCTATTTACTTATTAAGTTCTTTTTTTTTATGGAAATATTCCCTTTGGTATGTTCTAAACCCAAACACCATGAATCAAATGACCCATGATCAGCTACTCCTGTGGTCTGAAGAATCTCCACCATCCTGAAGTTCTGATGTGACTGTGGGAAGGGGGAAAGGAGAGAAGATAAACTTTTTCCTTCCTTTGACTTGCAGTACATTTGAAAAAATGCACTGAGGGGACAAGGGAAAAACATCTGGCCACTGAAAACTTTTAAGGCACGGTTGATATATGAGCTTACATTTAGTCAACAAGGGATTATTATCTTTCTGACCAGAGATAAACCCTTTATAAATATAAATCACCATTTACTATTTCAGAATCTTCATTTTTCTCATTTCTTTGCTGCTGGAGTATCAACTCTTCCACTGGTTACATTCTGCTCACTCCTGCTCTTATCGACCCTTTTGGTTAAAAGTCTCAGCATTTCAGCAATTCATCTATTGAGGGTACAGATCCTTGCTCCCACAGGCCAGGAATAGAAAAACTGGAAGGGTCTGCTTTGAAATGGAAATGAGGAAGGAAGAAGATGAATGAAAGGAAATAAGAACTGAACGCAGTGCTTTCCAATTTTTTCCCTTGAACTACTGCTAATAGACAGGAGTGGAGATGTACCCTCCTGTGAGTCTGGGGGCATAGCCTGAAGTTACCCATCTCAAGTACAGACTTCCTTTGAACTCTCAAGTTTAATCATTAAAAGCAAGAGAATTTATATTCTATTATATAGCATAGATGTTCATTTGAGTTTAAAACTAATGGCTTAATTATGTGAATTATAAACATTACCAACAATAACCTCCAATAAAATCTTAGATCAAAATACAGAATCAGGGAGGTGCATCAGGTTTACTCTGAGATTTCTCTCACCACCTAGCACCCCTCAGAATACCTTAACTACTCGGCAAAGAGACAACCTTAGACCTCAGGCCTAACCTGATTAAATAAAGGTTTGAATAGTATTTGTGTTACTGAGATATCCTAAATTGCAAGCATATGTTTAAGAATATATATAATTTCAATATAAAATGGCATACATCACGGCATTACAGGAAATCTAGTTCTTGTATTCATACAGTTGAGATGTATTTCCTTTTTTTCCCTTATTTTCATATATGGTTTAAAATTCGATTCAATTTTATCTGCCTTCTTAAGGCTCTCTAGTTATCCTAAACCGGTTTGTTAACTTGTTCATCTTTTTTCCTGCTGACTTCACGTGGCACGTTTATTTTATACTAAATAGCCATATTCAATTTGGTCTGCTCATGAAATTATTTTTCAATTCCATTGCTTTGTCTTTCTATTCATGTAATAACAGTAAATCCACTTTTGTTATGGGGAGTTTTTGTATGTTAATGTCCTGCTCCCCATTAATTGCTCTTCTTTTTACCAGCAGTTTCATGGTAATTCTTGCCTGTTGCTTATTCTAAATGAATTTACAATCATAGTGACTAGCTTACAATAATGTGTTATTATTTTACTGGAACTGATACAAATGTAATATAACAATGAAAATTGACATCTTTATAATATTTTGTTTTTCTGTTTATGAATGCAATAGATCTTTTTATTTGACGATTCTTTTTCTGAGTACTTCAGGAATATTTTATATTTTTTTTTCAAGTATGTTTTGAATATTTCTTGTTAAGCTATTTATATGTGTTTTATTTTTATTTCTATTATAAACTGAGCTTTCTCTTCCATTATATCTTCAGATTATTATTTGTATATGTATACATGTTTACAAGGCTATTGACTTTGTATACTAATTTTACTATCTTCTATAGCTATTTGACCTTTTATAAAAGGAGCTTTAAAAAAAAAATTGTTCTTCCTTTCAGATTGTTACGCCTCTCACTGATTATTTGTTCCAAGTGCCTTGGCAAATTCTTCCAACACGATGTTAAAAAATTGTGGAAATAGTGGACATTTTTTCTTCTTCTTCAATTTAATGGGAAATCCTTAATTTCTCATTTAAGATGCTGTTTGAAGTATATGCAATTTTCTTTTTTTTTTAATTTTTTTAAATTAACATATAATGTATTATTTGTTTCAGGGGTACAGGTCTGTGATTCAGTCTTACACAATTCACAGCGCTCACCATAGCACCTACCTCCCCACTGTCCACCACCCAGCCACCCCATCCCTCCCACCCACCACCACTCCAGCAACCCTCAGTTTGTTTCCTGAGATTAAGAGTCTCCTATGGTTTGTCTCCCTCTCTGGTTTCATCTTGTTTCATTATTCCCACCCTTCCCCTATAAGCCTCTGTCTTTTTTTTTTTTTTTTTAGATTTTTTTTTTTTAATTTTTATTTATTTGAGAGAGAATGAGACAGAGAGCATGAGAGGGAGGAGGGCCAGAGGGAGAAGCAGACTCCCCGCTGAGCAGGGAGCCCGATGCGGGACTCGATCCCGGGACTCCAAGATCATGACCTGAGCCGAAGGCAGTCGCTTAATCAACTGAGTCACCCAGGCGCCCCTGATCCTCTGTCTTGTTTCTCATATTCCTCATATCAGTGAGCTCATATGATACATGTCTTTCTCTGATTGACTTATTTTGCTTAGCATAATACCCTCTAGTTCTAGCCACGTCATTGCAAATGGCAAGATCTCATTTCTTTTTTTGATGGCTGCCTAATATTCCATTGTACATACATACCACATCTTCTTTATCCATTCATCTGTTGATGGATATCTGGGCTTCTTCCATAGTTTGGCTATTGTGGACATTGCTGCTATAAACAATGGGGTGTACATGTCCCTTCGATCACCACATTTGTATCTTTGGGGTAAATACCCAGTAGTGCAATTGCTGGGTTGTAGGGTAGCTCTATTTTCAACTTTTTGAGGAACCTCCATACTGTTTTCCAGAGTGGCTGCACCAGCTTGCATTCCCACCAACAGTGTAGGAGGGTTCCCCTTTCTCTGCATCCC
This sequence comes from Mirounga leonina, assembly GCF_011800145.1. Lineage (NCBI taxonomy): Eukaryota > Metazoa > Chordata > Mammalia > Carnivora > Phocidae > Mirounga > Mirounga leonina. The sequence goes on from NW_023270418.1 coordinate 4,686,692, forward strand.
CGCCAACATCTGTCATTTCCTGACTTGTTAATTTTAGCCATTCTGACTGGTGTGAGGTGGTATCTCATTGAGGTTTTGATTTGGATTTTCCTGATGCTGAGTGATGTTGAGCACTTTTTCATGTGTCTGTTGGCCATTTGGATGTCTTCTTTGCAGAAATGTCTGTTTATGTCTTCTGCACATTTCTTGATTGGATTATTTGTTGTTTGGGTGTTGAGTTTAATAAGTTCTTTATAGATTTTGGATACTAGCCCTTTATCTGATATGTCATTTGCAAATATCTTCTCCCATTCTGTCGGTTGTCTTTTGGTTTTGTTAACTTTTTCCTTTGCTATTATGCAGTTTTCTTGTTAAATAATTATCCATAAACTCCTATTTTACTGATTGTCTAATGAGTGTTGAATTTTGCTAACATCTTTTCTGAATATATAGAGATGATCATACAATTTTTTCTTTTGGGTCTATTAATATGAAGGAATATATTAATTGATAAATTTACATCTCAATACCCTTGTGCTCCACAACTACATTTACTTGGTCATGATGTATAATTTTTAATTTTCTCCTGCATTCTATTCACTAATATTGAACATTTATCAATTTATTTGATGTACTTCTGATTTTATATTTATTATGTCATTTCTTTTAGTTTAACTTTTTGGTTGTTTTAATGAAGTTTTGGACTTTACCTCATTGAATTTCATTTCCATTAACATAGGTATTTTAATGCTATAAATTTTATTTTACCAGTGCTCTATTTTTATCCCATGATTCTGATACATTTTGTTTTCATTATCACTATTTTCAAGAAATTTTGAAATTTTATTTTGTATAGATTCTTTGACTCAACAGTTTACAGTGGGCTTTTATTTTAAAATTATTTTTAACTCACAAGGACCTTCTAAATTTTATATTAATTTTTAGTATTATGCTTAGGTGCAGAGAATGATGTTTTTGTTAATTTTATTCCTGGCAGTTTATTGGCATTTAGTGTGTGGTCTAAAATGTACTCAATTTTTATGCATAGCCTAGGTTCATTTAGAAGGTGCATCTTCTATCATCAAATTTTAGGGTTTGATCTGTGTACGTTCTTTTATACCTGGTTTGTCTTTGATTATGAGAGTTATGTGAAAGTTGGCTATGATTAGTGTGTACAGTCCTCTTCATGTGTCTCTTCTCAATAAATTACACCATATCTACCTGGCTGCCCATATCAAAAAATCCAGGAATCACCCTTAATGCATTTCTTTTTTTTTTTTTTAAGATTTTATTTATTTATTTGAAAGAGAGAGAATGAGAGCACATGAGAGGGGGGAGGGTCAGAGGGAGAAGCAGACTCCCCGCCGAGCAGGGAGCCTGATGCGGGACTTGATCCCGGGACTCCAGGATCATGACCTGAGCTGAAGGCAGTCGCTTAACCAACTGAGCCACCCAGGCGCCCCACACCCTTAATGCATTTCAAAGTTAAAATTCCTTCACAGGTTGTACAAGGATATGCCTATTCACCATCCTCATCTTGCTGTGCTTTCTGCTTCACTCAGTACACACTAGTCCATACTGGCCTTCTAGTTTCTCCAACAAGTAAAGGCCTCTTCAACCTCTGGGTCTTTGCATGTACTAATCTCTTTATTGGAAATAATCTACTCATTACTCTTTTCTTAACTAATACAAGTGCTTCCTTTATGCTTCAGCTTAAACATCACTTAGGCAAACATGTCTTCCCTGTTAGACCTCTCCTACCCTTCCTCAATCTTACTTAATTCTTGAACTTTTGTATCACTGAAATTATCTAAATTTGCAATTATGTTTTGTTTTATGAGTATTCATATGATGTCTTATTCTCTACTAGATTGAAAGTTCCACGAAGGCAGGAACAGTGTCTGGCTATATTGTACCATGTTGTATCTAACACTGTGTTTACAATATATATCAGTCTCATGATCTTCCATCTGCAAGCTGGAGACCCAAAAAAGCCAGTGCTATAGTTTGGAGGTGTGAGAGCTAGAAAGCTGAGAGGGTAGATCCTAATCCAAGTCTGAAGGCCTGAGAACCAGGAGCACTGAGAGCATAAGGAGATTGATGTCCTAGTTTTTTGTTTTTGTTTTTGTTTTTAAAGATTTTATTTATTTATTTGAGAGCGAGAATGACAGAGAGAGAGAGAGTATGAGAGGGGGAGGGTCAGAGGGAGAAGCAGACTCCCTGCCGAGCAGGGAGCCCGATGCGGGACTCGATCCTGGGACTCCAGGATCATGACCTGAGCCGAAGGCAGTCGCTTAACCAACTGAGCCACCCAGGCGCCCCTGATGTCCTAGTTTTAACAGTTAGCCAGAGTGCAAATTCAGCTTTCCTCTGCCTTTTTGTTTTATTCAGGCCCTCAACAGATTCAATGATGTTCAACCACATTGGGGAGAGCCATCAGTTTTACTCAGTCAACCAATTCCAATGCTAATCTCTCTGGAAACACCCTGACAGACACACCCAGAAAAAATGTTTAACTAGCTCTCTGGGCATCTCTTGGACCAGTCAAGTTGACACATAAAATGAACTATTAAAAGAATCCAATAAATAATAATAAACATATAAAAATAATTTCAGTCATTTCACAACAATAAAAACATCTTGACTATAATGCTTTTGACCTTCTAATGAGAGATGCATTATAACACATTAAGAAATTTAGAAATGGCTGCATTTTCTTTTTTTTTTTTTAAAGATTTTATTTATTTATGTGACACAGAGAGACACAGCGAGAGAGGGGACACAAGCAGGAGGAGTGGGAGAGGGAGAAGCAGGCTTCCTGCCGAGCCAGGAGCCCGATGCGGGACTTGATCCCAGGACCCTGGGATCATGACCTGAGCTGAAGGCAGTCGCCCAACCAACTGAGCCACCCAGGCGCCCCAAAATGGCTGCATTTTCTTGGTAGGCTAGACTCTGCCTTAGGTTGAACATCTGGTAATAAAGTAGGACAAGAATCCCTACAGATGCATAATCAACTCCAAATGTGAAAAATATCCCTAGAACAATAAAATTTTAGCATAATTACTTATATATAAATTGCAAAGAAGAAAGCTATTGATTTGGCTTTAATTTATGCCCAAGATGGGTATGCTCAGTCTTTTTGTTATATTTTACATAGCTACATGAGAAACATGTCTAAAAACATTTATGAGTGAGATTCAAATTATGCCCTGCTGCACAAACCTAAAACTGTTCTTGTCAACTAGACTCTAACTGAAAGTGGTAAGTGCAATAAAATATCCAAAGAAAATTTTAGTGAAAATACGTCTATATATGTTCACCATGGTTCTATGTAATCAACTAAATATTACCCAGGAGAACTGAAAATAGTCAAGTCACTTAAGATTTCTGAAAGATCTATCAAAATATTCTCCACTATTTCCTTCAAATATCTGAAGACGCTGATTCCTAGATCTATCAGATAATCATTAAGCTTCAAACATGTCTCACCTTGAACATTCAAGGTCCCCATAAGCAGCTGATTAATAATATTACGTTTAAGTCAGCCATGAATGAAAATACATTATAGGGGCACCTGGGTGGTACAGTTGGTTAAGCATCTGGCTCAGGCCGTGATCTCAGGGTCATGGGATCAAGCCCTGCATTAGCCTCTGCACTCAGTGAAGAGTCTGCTTAAGATTCTTTCTCCCTCTGCCCCTCCCCCTGCTCTCTCCCTCTCTCTCTTTAAAATAAATAGATAAATCTTAAAAAAAAAAAAATTAGAGAGCATTGTAAAGTGTGATGCAAATGTATAAGACTTCAAAGTCTTACCTTTTTTATTATCATCAGATAATATTTATCAATATAATTTTATTTTGGATTTTAATAGCCATATTAAGGTATTGTTTTATCTCTCCCATGACACACTTGAGAAATTGTTAGTAATCACTTAAATATTAAATAACCACTTTGCATTTTTAAAAAAGAAACATGGAAATGACAGCTTAGCTTTTATCATTTCAAACAATTTCTATTAATGATAGTCATAGATAATGTCAATGATAGCCCTACTAGTCATCCACATATATGAGGTGAGGGAACTGAAAATGCTAAAGAACAATTTGCAGTATCCTTCCTCTGTACCATTTGCTAAATCTAAGGGAAGTGAAAAAAAAAGTGGATAAATACAAATTCTCTTAATGAGAGTGCTTAAACAGCATCATAACTATAGTTATATGCAGATACTTGTCAGTTGCTCTTTCCTCTTCAATCCAGTATCTCACATGTATCTACTAGATTCACAGAGCTTGTGTTTCAATAAAACTTCTTCTGGAGCTTCTTTCTTTAGAACTGAATTTGTTAACATTGAAATCACAGAAGTTGAAAATATTTTAAGTTTGCATTACAGTGAGAAGAGAGTGTTTTACTTCCCCATCAGCCTTCAGTAGATTGAGAACTGGCTCTAGGCACAAGACTGGACTGCCCTGTTCTTCTTTTGGTCTCCCTGAACTCTCTCCCCCTTTCCTTCCCATCTCCCAAGCCAGGTATTACAGGTTTTCTATTACATTCTGTTCTCATCCACCCCCAGAAGCATGTCATATACTCAGGGCATTTTCCAAACTATGTCACCTATGTTCCCATCAGAACAATGATCCTAACTTCTTCTAGACTATGCTATTCAATATTCTCTTTGTCATTTGGCTTACAGTTTCCTTTTCTGTGATCTCTGGCCAATTACAACAGATGTCCTGCCTCAGCTGAAAATGTGCTCTTCTTTTACTTATAAAACTTCAACTACATTATTGACCACAAGAATAAACTCCATACTGCCTGGCCCAGAATTTTAGGTTCTCTATGAGCTGTATTCAAGAAAACCTCCTATTCCTGTAATTCAATACAGTAGATTCTTCATATTAATTAGATATACTTGAATTCAATCATTTTTGAGATAATGAATCCATTCATTGTGCTAAGCAATGTAATGTAGCAAAAAAAAAAAAAGGAGTTAAAGACATTGAATTCACATATTTTCAAATATCTTGATGTCATCTAATTAAATAAGCATAAATACAAATTCTCTTAATGAGAGTGTGCAAACAGCATCATAACTATAGTCATATGCAGATACTTGTCAGTTGCTGTTTCCTCTTCAATCCAGTATCTCACACATACCCACTAGATTCACAGAGCTTATAATTCATACTTGTGTTTCTACAAATCACAAATCCTTACTTGTGGTTACCTGCAGTATTGTTTTTAAAAACAAAATTGAGTTTTCAATCAATTACATTCAATATATTTAGGTTTCTTCCAGAATTAAAAAAAATAATTACCAATACCACTCTGAAGAGCTTTGTTTCATATTTATGTAATATCTTTCTTATGGTTATATGATACTTGTATTTATAACAATCTTAGATGAATCCCTCCCTCCCCACTGCCTTCATTTACTATTGCCTAGTAAGCAATTACAAAATGTGGAATAATAATTATTATTATTATTTGGAATAATAATTATTCATTGATTTTTTTTAAGATTTATTTATTTATTTTAGAGAAAGAGGGATTGCGGCAGGGGAGGGGCAGAGGACAAGGGAGAAAGAATCCTAAGCAGATTCCACGCTGGGCATGGAGCCCAATGTGGGGATTGATCCCAGGACTCTGCGATCACGACCTGAGCCAAAACCAAGAGTCAGACGCTTAACCAACTACATCACCCAGGCACCCCTTACTTTTCTATATACCTTTAAATAAAGATGTAAAAACTGAATAAAAAATGATCACCCATATATGAACCCAAGTCATTTCATTATGCGCCCTTATCAGTTGGCTATCGCTGTTACAACAAGATGCCACTGACTAGGCAGCTTAAACAACAGAGAGAAAGTTTTCTCACAGTTCTAAGGGCTAACAGTTTAAGATCAAGGTGTTGACAGGGTTGTTTTTTCTTAAGGGCTGGGAAGGAAGGATCTGTTTTAGGACTCTTTTTGACTAGCACACAGCCATCTTCTCTCTGGGTCTTCATATTGTCTTCCCTCTGTACATGCCTGTGTCCAAACTTCCTCTTCTTACAAGGACACAAGTCATATTGAAATAGGACCCATCTTAATGATGCCATTTTAACTTTGTTACCTCCATAAAGACCCTAACTTGTCATATTCTGAGGTGCTGGGGATTAGAACATTATATATATGGATTTTTGGAGAGATACAATTAAGCCTATAACAAACCCTGCTAGAATATATTCCTGTGTGTGATCTTAAATTTTTCTTCATTTTGCCTTTTTAGAATGTTTGGAATGTCTACTAATATCTTTTTATAATGTTTTCCTAATTCCCCCCCATATCTTTCCCCACCACCAATATAACACCTTCTCTCCTTTTCTAAATCATTACAGTATATTAGTTGAATTTCCTCTTAGGATTATTTGGCCATTAAAGAGATGAATTGCTATGACATGAAGGAAGACATTTTAAAGGGAATTTGTTGCATAACAAAGAAAATTATGGGGTTTTTTCCTTCATAGAACAGTGATTAAAAAATAATGTTCCTAATATTTCCATTGAGGGTAAGGGAAATAACAAGAAAAAAAAAAGAAATTGTACAATAAGAGTAATGCTAAGGAACAAATAAGGAAAAGAAGGCACTAGACGCATTTTCTTCCTCCTTTACCTTTTTTTATTATGTTATGTTAATCACCATACATTACATCATTAGTTTTTGATGTAGTGTTCCATGATTCATTATTTGCGTATAACACACACTGCTCCATGCAGAACGTGCTCTCTTTAATACCCATCACCAGGCTAACCCATCCTCCCACCCCCCTCCCCTCTAGAACCCTCAGTTTGTTTTTCAGACTCCATCGTCTCTCATGGTTCATCTCCCCCTCCAATTTCCCCCTCTTCATTCTTCCCCTCCTGCTATCTTCTTCTTCTTCTTCTTCTTCTTCTTCTTTTAAACATATAATGTGTTATTTGTTTCAGAGGTGCAGATCTGTGATTCAACAGTCTTGCACAATTCACAGCACTCACCATAGCCCAATCTTCAGTACCACAGATCATACCCCCAAGCATACCAAGAATTAGAATTGACAGAAGGGATGGGAAAATGGCTTCCATTGGGTTGCAGGCAATGTCAGATGAGTTCACACAAAAGGTATTTCATTAATGCTCTCAACATTACTTCTACTTTTACCTGCTACTTTTATATCAAAGGTGACAAGATGGAGTTCAGAAAGAACACAAACAGGAAATGAAGGAAAGAGGGTGAGAGGAACTGTAGAGGTGAATCAGAAACAAGTCAATGAAAAAATTAAGGTTTTAAGTTGTAATCACCATTTATTTTCTTATTCCCAAATTATCACTATCACATTATTTTGTCTAATAATTAAACTCAAGTTCATTTACTTCTATACAACAGCTGGCAAAATAAACATTTTATGCAAATGAACTTAACTATGAATGCAATCAAAGTAATGTTTAGCTAAACTAAGTGGCTTGTTTATCAGATGTAAATAATGGAAATAAAGTTGTGTTTCTTCTGCCAAACTTTATGTACAATGAATTTTTTAGCATTAATATTTCAGCATTACCAGGTCACCTGGGTGCTCAGTCGGTTAAGCATCTGCCTTTAGATCAGGTCATGATCCCAGGGTCCTGGGAAGAAGTCCCCGGGGTCCGGTCGGACTCCCTCCCAGCAGGGAACCTGCTTCTTCCTCTCCCTCTGCCCCTCCCACTTCCCCCGCTCATGTGCTCTCTCTGTTGCTCTGCTCACTCTCTTTCACTCTGCTCGCTCTCTCTCAAGTAATTAAAATCTTTAAAAAATATATTTCAGCATTACCGTAAGTTATGGAAATTTTTAAAAAATTCTTTAATGTCCTCTACAATTGAGCTCTTTCTCAAATTCTATGACAATGAATTATCATGAGGAACTACTAATTTACCAGACACTAAATTAGATGCATATAAAATCCTTCCACTTTCCAGCTTATTTTCCTTTAGGAAATATATGCCAGTAAATAACTGTTAAGAAAAACATTAAGTTACATGTATAAATAAATACCAGCTTTTCAAAATCTAATGTTCACTTTTAACTCATTCTTTATGCACAAATAAGTTATAATAGTGAATGCCATTCAACTGAGGAACAGTTTTATTTTTCCTTTACCTCTCAGAGAGAAAAAGGATGGAAACATGTCTCTCTGGATCTACAGAGAATAGGAAAGAAGAGGCTTTCATCTCCCACTCATGGATAAAAAATCAACATGCAGCTATTCTGGATAAAAAATCAACATG
>NW_023270418.1:4694956-4716848 GCF_011800145.1 Mirounga leonina
TGGATAAAAAATCAACATGCAGCTATTCTGGATAAAAAATCAACATGCAGCTATTCTGGATAAAAAATCAACATGCAGCTATTCTAAGAATTAATCCATCTCAATAGTTACTAAATTAGTTTCTTTATATTTTTATCATCTTGACAGCCTCAAAGAAAACGTAAAATGAAAAGCTGAAGACATGATTTTCTTTAAAAAAAAATCTCTCTTAATCTTGGTGGGTTCTAAGTTCTGTTTTAATGTGGGAAGATAATCTCTTAGATGCTGTTTCTGTTCAAGACTCACTGATGGATATAAAGCATTTAGAAGCTGGTAATAAAGGGGAGGGTATAATTAGATAAAAAATGACACATGTTGGTTTCAATCTACTGGATGAATAGAATTTAGTTTAGAATTTAGTTTTTATGATATTGGAAATGGTTAGCTCTAACTTGGAAAAAATGAATGAAAAAGAATTTCTAGAGTAAAATATTAAGGATGAAGCAATTTTCAGAAGTTTCTTGTTCTCCTTCCCTTTTCAATGCTATGGATGTGGGCACTTGCAGTATCATGTGAAGGAGAGGTAAAACTGGAGGTCAAGATATGGGAAATTATTTTAATTTGAAATTGGCAAAATCTTTATGAAATCCCCTCTCTAGTCTCATGGTGCGGCATATACCATATAGTCACTATAATTTCTTATTTTATTGAGCAAAGGATTCTTCCTAATTTATTTTGCCATATGAAGCCACAGATACAGAAATAAACAGATCCCAGCAGTCATGAAACCTACTTCTATGAAGTTTCAAATATGGATTGCTATTTAAAAATAGATGCAAGAGTGTAAAATATCCTATAATGCTATATAAGTACACTACTAGAGACGTGTCTTAATAACTATGATGGCTGTATACTTCTATGTAAAAATAAATACACAGAATCAAGCAATAATATCATGAATAATATCAAGCATATGCGATACAAACTCTAGTCAAAGAGAGCTCACAGATAACACGTTAAGTACTTTGAAGATGTAAGACTCGGCTGAGGAATTATCTTCTACATGATGCCCTTCCTACTCCTCCACTCATCCCTCAACACCCACTAAAAAGGAATAACTCTTCTTTAGTGCCTGTATTTATACTACCTCTATTACAGCATCTCGAACAATTTATTGAATCAATCTTTTTCATGTTTTCTGACCAGCTGCCTCCCTAAATAAAAGGAATTATGCATTTTGTCTCCATGCCCCCAGAGATTAGCATGTTGCCTCGTCCATGGTGGAATCTCAGTAAACATTTGTTAATTTTATTTGATCAAAGATCTGAGTGTAGAAAAACTCCACAAAATGAATTTCTAGTTTGAAACAACTGTATTAGCAGTCCTATCTCTGTGCCTAAACTAACACTTGCTCTGACTACTTCAGATATCTGTTGACCCAGAATTACCAAGTATCATTATTGATGCAATATGTACTGCAGACAACTTTTGTGTTGCCTTGCCATTTCAAGCTCTCCTTTATCTTGAAATTAACATTCAGAGAATTGATGTCAGCTTTGAATGAGACCTTTGTTTATATTTTAAGAATTATAGAGTAAGAACTTTCTCCTCCTTGTTTACCTAATCTTGCTGTTGAAATTGTTTCTCACTATTCATCTCATATAGCAGTGTCTTAAAACAATAATAATCCCTGTGTGTTATCTCTCATGGGTCTGAGGTTAACCAGGATTAGCTAGGCAGCTCTCCATCGAAGTTTTTCATGAGTCAACAGTCAGTGGATGGCTGGAGTCATTTCAAAGGATTCTTTACCCACACAGTGAGCTTGATAATGGGCTATCATCTGGGAGTCAGCTGGGGCTGTCATGCACAACTCCCAGATGTGACCTCTCTATGTAGCTAAACATACCCGCTGAGTTCCGAGGGTGAGCATGCCAAGAGGACCAGAGCAAAAGGGGTATGTCCTTTATGACCAAGTCTTGTAAGTCACATAGAATTATTTATACAAGAGTCATGAGGACACCCAGATTCAAGGGGATGGAACATAACCCCCCCACCTCTTGATGGAAAATATTTTAACCATCTCATTGTAAAAAGAGAATATGAGATTGGAGATCTTATTATACCCATTTTAGAAAATAAATTTTTCCCACGAATGGCAGATAGCTCTTCCTAATTGACCATATGCTTCTTTCTGAAAAGTTGAAATTAAAACTCAGGCCTCAGTCACTTCTTACTTTGAGAAGAGATAAACAGGATCTCTCCTGCCTAAGAAGCACAAAGAGCTAACCAGAAGAGCATGAAAGAACGAATCCAATACCCAGAGAAGAAGAGAGATGTGTCCATGTGTATCTGGGCAAATGGAGAGATTAAAAACATTTCTAAACAATGTATTTGCTAGTTCTAGTTTTTCATTACTTTTAATTATTCTTCCTATTTTGAGTTTTGTGATATAGCTATATCATTTCCTAAATCCATTTTGTAAAGAAGATTTGCTCTTACTTATCACCAGAATAGTTCATTAGACACATTATAATGTATTTCAGTAATGCTTCACAAGCATTTTATGAGGAAATTCTTGTTATTTTTGAGTTTGCAATCACATGAGATCTGTGCTTTCACCAGCATAGAAGAAAAAATACTTATTATCATTTATTATGAGCAAGAGGCTTTCTGCCCATGTAATTCTATATGATTCAAAGAACTACTACCTCCTAACTCCAGCATACTTAAAGGACAAAGATGTCCCAAAAGTTAAAATGAGAGTTGAATGTTGCCACTCAGGCCCTATTATTAATGCAGACATTATACCTGTTTTCACAGATGTGTTTTTTATTTATGAACATGTTCATATTCCACCTCATTCTACAAAATATTTGAGGTGTAGTCTCATAGTTAATCACCAACTGAAGAAAAATACAAGTATATATACGAGCTTCATCATCTGACTGCACACCAACCATGTAGAAAGTTCAGTGTTAGGACCTGTAAACATCACAGAGAAGCAAGACGCGTAGCACTGTACTGTAGTCAAAAGACCACGACGCATAGCTGGAGAGAAAGAGCACACAAATCTATCTATCTATCTATATATATATATACATATATATATTATAAAAGAGACCATGTATGCATATTCATATCAAATAAGTGGCCCATTTGATATTTATCAAATTTAGAAAATGGCACTGAAAATTTAGCAATTCAAACAGGTTTTGAGAAAGATGTAAATCAAGTGATGTTTTAGGGGAAAGGTAATATTTGGTGGGGAGAAAGCCAAATGGTTTTAAGTGGTCAAGATACAAACAATAGGGGAACACGGTGGAACCACTGTCTCATACAGCTTCAGTAGAAGTTAAAACTCTGTTCTAGCACTCATTGCTAGGCCTTGATGTTATCTAGGTTCTACTTAACACAGCAGTGTGGAGTTGGCACACAAATTCTTATCTCCCTGCCTTCCTTAGGAGGAGAAAACAACAGGAGCTAAGACTAGAGAGGACAAGTGTTGTTTTGTTTTATTCTGTTTTTTTGTTTTAGGTCCATCAATTCACGTATCAGATTTAATCCAGTGAGCAATGAAAATGATTACAGATTTTGAAGAATAATGAGAAAAAAATTAAAGTATGTAGTGCTCTCACGAAGTCATTGTACATATATTGTTTCGAGGTAAAGGATCTTTAGAATAGAATGTTGCCAGTAAGAATACAAGGCGATGGATTTAAAGTACTTTTATTGTGGCACCTGGGTGGTTCATTTGGTTAAGGATCAGACTCTTGATTTTGGCTCAGGTCATGATCTCAGGGTCGTGGGATCAAGTCCCATGTCTAGCCCAGTGTCTGGCTCTGCACTCAAGGGGAGTCTGCTTGAGATTCTCTCTCTCCCTTTGCCCCACCTAACCCCACCAAATGAATAAATAAATACTTTAAAAAACATAAAGTACTTTTACCAACAAACATGCAACTCTGGTCAACTGCATTAGCAATTAAAAACATACAGAAAAATGATCTCGTCAGAGAAAAAATGCTTTTTAAGGATTATTTTGTAAATCAGGTTGACAGCATTATTTTACCTCAACATTTAATTTAATGGAATTACTAAAACAAAGAGTAATAATGATGATCGTGATGTAATAGTCATAATAACAACAAAAGCAACCCCATAAGAAATATTTATTAACTTATGCCTACAATTTTGCAAACTTCTTGCCAAGGAAATAAGCAGAAATGCTTATATAATGTACGTGGTACAGAACAACTGTGACCCTCATTCTGGCTTCTTTTTTAAAGATTTTTTTTTTTTTTTTTATTCATGAGAGACAGAGCGAGAGAGAAAGGCAGAGGGAGAAGCAGGCCCCCAAGGAGCAGGGAGCCCGACGCGGGACTCGATCCCAGGACCCTGAGATCACGACCCGAGCCGAAGGCAGACGCCCAACGATCTGAGCCACCCAGGCGCCCTCATTCTGGCTTCCAAATAAGCAGTTACTGTGGAAATGGGCAAACCAACAGTATCATAAAACTTCTCCCTATCAACACAGAACCTAGTAGGAAAGTCAAGGGGAAACTTTTGTGAATCCTCTTCATGCCTACATTGAACTTCATCAGGGATTGAAAGAGCCATCATGTTTTCTACCTTTTAGGGAAGAGCACTGAAGGGAGGATTAGTAAGCTTCATCAGACTGGAGAAGTTAGTCCTTCATACATGGCATTTAAATAACCTCAGGGATATTGTAGAGCCCAGATTCCTCAGAACAACTGCATTCTTCTTCAGTGAATCTACCTACTCAGTCCATGTCGCTCCTCAACTTTATCCTCAAGTTGCAGTAAAGGGGACAAAAAATAATACCCAGTTCTTCAAGTATGGTTTTGGCAGCAGGTATATGGATGTTAGTAATTTCAAAGAAGATGAAAAAATTTTAGATAGTAACCCACACAAATCCATTATACTAAATAAACAAATGAAGATTGTGATAGGTAGGCAAATAAATATATAAGTAAATAAAATTATGGTCTGCCCAAAGTTTTTTAACATTGCCTGCTACCTCCTTTGCATGAACAAGACAAAAATAAATGCCATAGTGTTGCAGTCACTTTTAATTGTTTACCTATGAAACTACCCCACTATTTCTGCAACCTTGCAGAAAAGCCCAATTTCATTCATCACTGCCAAGTGCCCAGGCCTAGAAAGTGAATCATGATTGCTTTAGTTCCTTTTCAAAAATATTTTTAGTTTACTGTTGTAGCTAGAAAGTGACTATGGGATGGTATTTTGGTCAATGAGATGCAAGGAGCTTCACAGGAAGACTTTCTTCCCCATGAGTAATATAATAGACATTTGCCTTTCTGATCCCTTTTTTTTAGACTATAAGCTCTTTTGAGTATATGGTGCCTGGCATTCTTCAATTGATCTTTCAACTATGAGGGAAAAGCCAGTTGATACATAGGAAGCCAATCCAGAGTCCCTGATATTAGTATCTTCCATGAAGGACCTAGATGTCCCTACCTGAAGTCTACCTATTATATCAATATTACAGGTCTTTTAAGTGTAGTCAGGTTTCAATGGCTTTATTCTAACATATTCATGTAGAAATTAGAAAACATAACACAACCAAAGGCAGACAGAAAGAAAAGAATAATAGTAGGGAGACAGGAAGGAAAGGAGGGAGAGATGGAAGATTGTATGCAAAAGACAAGGAAGCCAGTTGGAAGAAAATGTTACCCTAGGAAAAGAAGTAAATATCCCCAGAAAAATTTAGCACTCCAGAAAAGACATGAATAAAATTGTAAGATAGATAAAACAAGTATGTATGAAGAATAAAAATTCAATATGCAAACTTTCCTCATTTTGTACAACTTCTTGTTGCCCAAACAACTGCCGGACTTTGAATTCAATGTAAGCTGGGGGTTAAAATGGAAATAACAGAGAGAAGAGTAGGATTATACCCAAAAGGTATTTGTTCATCCATAGCATCTAAAATCTTGCAAACAGAATTCGAGTGTGCTCAACCAAGGAGGATTGAATTGAATTTTGGATCAGACAGGAATATTTATACAGGTGTCCTAACAAGATGATCTGCATGCAACATTCTAACTCTAGTAGACAGCTGCAGTTTTACTTGCTGGCCCAGCTAATGCAAACCTAGTTCTAATTCTGTACTATAAATACTGTAGGACAGTCATCTGTTCATATAATGTTGAAGAAGCTATTTAAATAATGTGGGAGGTGGAAGTGTTTGGGATCCATCATGTGCTTATCCTCCCTCTAAAAATGACCAAAAAAAAAAAAAGAAGAAGAAGAAGAAAAGAAAAGGAAAACAAAAAAGAAAAAGAAAAGAAAGAGAAGACTTATCTTTCATTCTGACTTGGAGACACAACTGGTGCGCCAGAATCTTAAAGAGTTCCATGCCGTTTTACTATGCTGCAGATGCTGGTGGGAAGATCTACAATTAGAATAGACTCCTCATTCTCAACTAGGCTGGAAGGGGCTCAGAATTGCCAAGCAGAGATAGCTACAATTTTTTATCATAAAGTGGAAATGGGTGCTCATCACAGTCAGCAAAAGAATCAGATTACTGAGATTAGTTTACCCAAAAAAACTCACGGTTTAGTTTGTTAAATAAGTTATTTCAAAAGATAAAATCAATAGGCAAATTAAAAAGAGTATCTGGCCAACATGTAAGCTGCCATACTAGAAAGCTGGGTCCTTCATTCATCTGTCACACACAGAACACCTGACTGAAGTGAGGCTTTGTTGCCCTTAAGAGGGGACCCTGCATATCACATGTGCATCGTGTGAATCTTCCTTCTAGCCTTTACTGATGGAACATGCAGACTAAGTGTTCCTGTTCTGGAGAAAGAGTAAAATCCGTACCTATAGAGAACTACTGGGTAGTGGCTCTAATTTTATATTAAGACCAAAGAACAACAACAACAACAAAAAAGACCAAAGAACATAGAATACTAGTATAGACAGCTGGTCAATGGGGGAAGGTATAAGGGAACGAATAAGAAAGTTCTCAAGTCCATCCTTCTTGGACTTTGGAATTGAAAATTCAGCATTTTCTGAATAAATGCTATCTGAGTTAGGTTTTATTTTTAGAATTTGTTTTGAAGTATAATGTACATACAAGAACATATACATATTATGCGTACCTAATTTGATAAATTTTAACAACCAGGAGATCATTAAAACACACACACACACACACACACATACATTATGATAGCCTCAGGAGCTCCCTTAGTGTTTCCTTTGGATTACTTCCCTTTCCCTGTCATTCTACTTTCCTCACTTAGAACAGCATCAGTGAGTTTTGCCTATTTTTGTACTTTTTAGAAATGGAAACATACAATACGTATTCTTTTGAGTCTGCCTTCCTAGAACAAACAATCCTAACATTTGTACGGAGTCTCTTCTTGCACCGAATATTGTGTTTGTGAGGCTCACCCAGACGGTTGTATGTATTGTAAACTGTTCAGTCTCATTGCAGTATAGTATTCCCTGGTAGGAATATGCCACTCATTCATTCTACAATAGATGAGCATTGGAGTAGTTTCCAGATTGGGGCTATTATAAATAGTCTTGCAATGAACATTCTTGTGCTCTTCTTTTGGTGACATTTCTAGGAGTTGAACTGCTGGATCATGAGTCATAAATATCTTCTGTTTTAGTAGATAGTACCAAATTGTTTAAAATTGGTTGCATTAATTTAAACTTCCATTAGCCATTATGAAGTCTGACCGCTCCAGATGCTCTACTACTGTATTATGATTCATAGCAAAACTTTTCATTTTAGTCATCCTTGTGTGGTTGTATTGGGATACCAATTTATTTTAATTTGTGGTTCCCTGATAATTAATGAAATTGAGTGTCTTTTCATACATTTATCATTAATTTAACTCTTTTACAAAGTGCTTTTTCAAATCCTTTAAATCAATTTTTAAAATTAGGTTTTCTTTTCATATATCTTGTGAATGCACACAAGACTACCCCTTATTATAAAAGTGCCCTTACTAATCAGCAGGATAAGTTAATCTAATCTTTGGATATTTGTTAGCCTCCTTCTCTACCCAGCTCAGGGCTTATTCAAATAGCTCAAGAATAAGTAGCCCGTTGGCAGAAATATAATCTAAACACAGTCTCAGCAACATGGACTCTCTCTCACCAAGGCTGACTTTGCCTCAAGTCTAATTTGCTACCAAAAAATGACTACTACAGGACATGTGTAAAGGCTATCTAAAATACTGTACTTCTACATGGTTCTGTGTGCATCAGTCATTTCATCACAGAAGGCTTGCTGTTACCCTGGGCTCTATTTAGGAAATGACAGAATTTCCCTCTTTCATTACCACCAATAACTGTATCTCGTCATAACTCCTCCATTTATTTTCTCTTTTCTCTATAACCCTATGGAATCTTTTATTTTAAGGGAATGGAACACTGACAGTGGTGGGAAACTTACCTTCCCTCCTCTTTCTCCAAAACCTCTCTCTTACCTAGAGCTCCCTGAGACTTCAGGGCTGTATAACCCAGAAAAATTCCTGTATTTTCTTTCTGCCAAATCTCATTCATGACTTGAAGTAGCAGTCATAGAACGGACAAATTCTTGATTGAAGGAAAGGAATAATGCTATAAATATCAGGAAAAATGATATTACTTCAAATACCTACATAATGTATTCTGCCTAATTCTCTCAGTGTTTTTCTTTTTTTTTAATTTTAACTGAGTGAGCTTGAAATCTTATTTAACCTCTCTAAGCCTTATTTCCCTCATCTGGTGGAGAGAGGGCCCACAACAGCAGTATCTCAGACTCGCTGTGATTAATTATTAAACGGCATGCCCACAAGTGACTCAGCATGGCATCTAGCTCCTTTTAAATATTGTTCAGTAAAGGTTAGCTATGTATAAGCCGTGTGCTGTTATTCAACTAATTATAAAAGACAGCTAACAAGGGAGAAAGTCTCTGAGCTTTCCCTGTAGTGTTACTCAAACTAACTGCTACGTTTGTGATACTTGGAGCAGTGCTAGGGACATGTCACCAATAATTTCAGAAAATATCCTAACAATAACTCAAGTTCTGAAAGATCTTCAAAACGTGGGGCTGTGGAAGTCAGCTACGAAACCTAAGGAACTAGCTAAATTGACAGCATTCCCAAGGAGAAAGAGCCAGGTTAATGCCTGCTGCCAGAAATCTTTGCTCCTGCATTTCAAAACTCAGTGGAGGTCACAGATGAGACAGCCTCCCAGGGCCTCCTATAGCTTCCTAATATTGCAAGTTCCCCTGCTGTCCTGTCATGTCACATGCCAGCGATAAAAGCTTTCCCCTGTGCTCTTTCTCAGCAAAGCTCCATGGTCTTTGAATTTCAGATATAAAAGGAGACAAGTGCAACAGTGCATTACAGTGGCTAGAGGACCCAAACTGTTTTTGAAATCCTGTTTAGAGTCACAAATTGTAAACTCTGAGTGCAAAGGAGGGCCAAGATTTCAAGTGTCTCTTTTGTTGTTATTGCTTATAACTCATTTGAAAGCTGCACTGTGTATGTGTGTGTGTGTGCATATGAGGACATGTGTGTGGGGGTGACTCTCATTTGTGATATGTATTCATGTAACTGCTATGGCTGTTGAACATCTAAGATGGAGAATTAAACAACTTCTGGAATTAGGAAGCCCTTAAAGAACATCTATTCAAACTCTGTACTGAAGATAGGACTGGACAACAGTGCTGCAAAATTCAAAATAAGGATTCAAACCTCATATAAATGTGTTCTCACTTGCACATCTAGGCAGAAAATCGGTAGTTGTTGTAGGGGCATTTCCTTCCTTCTGCATCTTGCTTGCTCTCTTTCACCACAACATCACCCCCAACACACACACACACACACACACAGGCACATGCACCCCAGATGAACCTCGTTTCCCATATAAGCCTCAATAGTTTTGCTTCTGAAGTTTATTTTCCTAAATGTTTTTCTTCCGCATAACTGTGTCTCTAAATCATTTACTTACACTAATTGAGAACCTACAATATATCAATATGCCAGGCATTGGACTGAGCTTTCAGTACATTTTGTAGAATAAATTATAGTTAAAGAGGCGATCCCATTCTGTTAGAAGAAAACACTCTCTTCTCAGAAATTCCATAGAATGTAAACTGAGCATTCCATATAGCCTACATTGTCTTCTGTGTTGCAGCATTCCCAAAGAGAAAGGAATGCTTTTGACTTTATTTTAAACCTTCCTAATTACATGTCACTCTATGTGGAACAATGTAAATATTTCAAAAATATTTTAAAAGAATAAATGAATAATAGAATGAATATAGCAAATGCATATTCTAGGAATCAATCTATTTTCCTAGGGAGCCATCTGCATTTAAACAGATACACATATCAAGGCAGCACCTTAATATCCAAGGTGCAATCTTAAAAATTCCTGTTATGTTCATTCACTTTTAATATAATAAAGTATTTACAGTGTTCCTACTATTTGCATGGCTGCAGAGTAGACAACTGAGATACAAAGATGGATTATAAAGACATATTTTTTTTTATTAATCTGTTAGCCAAAATCAATATGCAAACAAATAAATTCCAATACTTGGTAAAAAATGAAGAAATAGCAATTCAGGGTGCCTGGGTGGCTCAGTTGGTTAAGCGACTGCCTTCGGCTCGGGTCATGATCTTGGAGTCCCGGGATCGAGTCCCGCATCAGGCTCCCTGCTCGGCGGGGGGTCTGCTTCTCCCTCTGACCCTCCCCCCTCTCATGTACTCGCTCTCTCTCATTCTCTCTCTCTCAAATAAATAAATTAAAAAAATCTTAAAAAAAAAAAAGAAATAGCAATTCAGAAGGTTGGTTAATTCTATTCAACAGGAGAACTGTTTTTGAAGGAGATGTCTTTGTTGGGTGTGTGTTCTTCTGTATAAAGGTGCAGAGTCAGGAAGAGAGCCTGGCATGATAAAGAAACTAAGATATGTGTTATTGAAATAGAATTGAAGTAATGAGGGGGATGCTGTTTGTTGTTGTTCTAGGAGATGTGGTCAAAGAAGTAAGTAGGGGCCATGATTTGGAAAGTCTTGTATTTATGCTAGAAAATTTTATATTCTAAGTTATGGGAAATTATAATAGGATGTCCAACAGTCTACTGACATTGTTTATAATGTAGTGATGGAAAGAATAGGCTCAGAATCCACAATGCCAGGATTTGGAACCCAGCTAGCAGTTAACAAGCTGTGAGACTTTGGTTAATTTATGGAAATTTTCTGTGCATCAGTTTTCATATTAAATGGTGATAAAAATATAACCTATATAAAAATATATATATAACCTTTATCTAGAGTTGTGAGAATTTAATTAGGTAATAAATGCAAATCACTTAGAGCAGTGCCTGTCTTATAGTAAACCCCAAACAAGTGTTACCTCTTATCCTTACTGGTTTTCTTGATATACCAAAGGGCTGGCAATGTCATGAATGTGAGAAGATCAAGGTTAGCGTTAGCAAGTCAATGAAATAGAAGAATCCTATGATGAGGACTTCATACAACTTCTTATACATACTTAAGAGCAACGAATTCTGAAATGACTGTGTGCAAATTGAGATATGAGGACAGAAGCTGATGAGAATCTCCCATGTTATATAACCTTTGCATAAGTTTCAGTTGGATATTGACTAAGACCTTCTTTTGGAAAACTGGGATCACTCAAATTCTCAAAAAACTGCTAGTGTTGGCTTTCTGTGTGTTCTGCCAAAGAAAAATGCTGTGCTTTCTAACTGCTGAGAACTTACTTAGGGTGCCAAGATTTGCCCTGTATTAGAAAGTAGAGTAGGCAGAGTCATGGTTCTCCAAAGAAGTTCACACCCTAATCTCCAGAACTGATGAATCTGTTCTGGTATATAGGGCAAAGGGGAATTAAGGCTGCAGATGGAATTAAGGGTGCTAATCAGCTGATGTAAAGATAGATTATCCTGAATTATCCACATGGGCCAGTGCAATCAGAGTACTCAAAGTATAGGAGTCACAGTCAACGGGAGATGTGAGCACAGAAGAAAGATACTGAGAGATGTGATGGTACTGGCTTTGAAGATGGAAGAAGTGGGCCTTTAGAAACTTGGAAAGGCTAGGAAATGGAATCTCACATAAAGCTTCCAAGTGAGACTATAGCTTCACAAACACCTTGATTTTAGCCCCTTAAAATCCATGTTGGACTTCTCGCCTACAGAACAGTAAAATAATAATCTGTGTTGTTTAAGCCTCTAACTTTGTGACAATTTGTTACAGCAAACTGAATACCAATAAAAAGCTACTGTATATATATATTTAATATAACATATTATTATATAATATAATCATAATATGTAAAATATTATTACATGTAACTGTATATTAATATACAATCATATATAATACATAACATTAATATAGTATATAGTATATATTATAAGCATACTATTATAATTATATAACATATACTCATAATAATATATAGTATTAATATAGTATATGTTAAATATTATAAATATACTATAATTATCATATGTATACTAATATGTATTATTAAATAACTATATAATAAAGAATCACATGTATATCCCCAAAATGGTTTTCTTTTATCTCTTTTTAAAAAATGCTTCACTGAAAGAGGGGGCACCTGGGTGGCTCAGTTGGTTAAGCATCTGCCTTTGGCTCAGGTCATGATCCCAGGGTCCTGGGATGGAGCCCCACATCAGGCTTCTCCCTCTCCCTCTCCTAGTTCTCTCTTTCTCTCTCTCTCTCTCTGTCAGATAAATAAAGTCTAAAAAGATGGTTTGAAAAATGTTTCACTGAAAGATATCTTCATGTCTAGTTTGGAAGAAATAAATTAATTAACAATTAGTTCTCAAAAATTATCTAGGGATGTAGATGATACTCATTTTACAGACTGAAAAATGAAGGCATTGTGAATTTAAGTAATTGTCCTAGGTCATAGAGTTTATATAAGTGGAAACAAGGAATCAAACTGGGTGAACCCACTTGAGAGCACATACTGTGTTGTTGTTGTTTTTTTTAATGTAAAAGATGATGGAAAGTTTCTATAATTAACAAATAAAATGGTAAAATATTTTAATTTTAGAACATGATTTGACATACATATACAGTGTGAAAGGTCTCCTAGAGTCAAGTTAGTTAACGCATCCATCATCCCATCTGGTCACTTTCTTTTTTTGGCGGGGTGGGGAGGTGAAAATACTCAAAATCTACGCTCCTAGCAAACTGCAATTACACATTACAGTATTATCAGTTATAGTCACCACAGTATAAATTAGTTCCTCAGAAATTATTCATTTTTTAACTGAAAACTGGTACCCTTTACCAAACTCTAGCCATTTCCCCCCTAGGCAACCACTCTTCTTGTCTGTTTCTGTGAGTTTCATTTTTTTTTTTTTAAGATTCCACATGTAAGTGACACCATGCAGCATCTATACCTCTGTCTGGTTTACTTTAGTTAGCATAACACCCTCCAGTTTCACCCATGTTGTCACAAATGGCAGGGTTTTCTCCTTTTTTAAGGCTGAATAATCTTCCAGTGTGTATTGTACATGTCTGTGCATATCACATTTTCTTTATTTATTCACCCACTGGCAGACACACAGATTGTCTCCATATCTTCCATACCTATCGTGAGTAACAATGGCATAAACATGAGGAGTACAGATAGTCTCTTTGAGATTGTGATTTTCTTTCCTTTGGACATATATTCACAAGTGGGAATGCTGGATTATGTGGGAGTCCTATTTTTAATCTTTTGAGAAATCTTCATCCTCTTTTCATAACAGCTATACCAATTTACATTCCCAACAGTGCACAGGGCTTCCCTTTTCTCTACATCCTTGCCAAAACTTGTTATCTCTTTTCTTCATGACAGCCATTCTAATAGCCACTCTAATAGCCATTCTAATAGGTGTGAGGTGATATCTCACTGTGGTTTTGATTTTCATTTTCCTGATGATTAGCAATGTTGAGCATCTTTTCATACATCTATTGGCCATTTGTGTGTTTGGGGAAAAGTCTATTTAAGTCTTTGCCTGTTTTTTGTTTTTTGGGTTATTTTTGTTTGTTTGTTTGTCTCACTATTGCTTTAATAAAGTCCTAAAAGATAGGCCATGACAGCATAAAACTGAGATTTAAATAACATTACAACTGGATTATTTCTGAATAGTGAAAGGCCATAAAGTTAGCAGACTTTCAATAAACATATAATTAAATTTTATAATAAGATAATGCAAGGCACCTGGGTGGCTCAGTTGGTTAAGTGACTGCCTTTGGCTCAGGTCATGATCCTGGAGTTCTGGGATCGAGTTCTACATCGGGCTCCCTGCTCGGCGGGGAGTCTGCTTCTCCCTCTGACCCTCCCCCCTCTCATGCTCTCTCTCTCTCTCATTCTCTCTCTCAAATAAATAAATAAAATCTTTAAAAAAATAGGATAATGCAAGTATAAATATTTTGCATATCTTCATTTCAATATATTATTATGAACCAACAGTGCATTTAGTTGATTATTAAGTTACTAATTATATTGTTTTTTCTTTTTTTCAGGTACAGAATCTAGTGATTCATCACTTACTTACAATACCCAGTGCTCATCACAAGTGCCCTCCTTAATACCCATCACCATTTAACCCGTCTCCCTGCCCACTTCCCATCCAGTAACACTCAGTTTGTTCTATACAGCTGAGAGTCTGTTTTCTGGTTTGCCTCTCTTTTTCACCCATGTTCATGTTGTGTTTCTTAAATTCCACATATGAGTAAAGTCATATGGCATTTGTCTTTCTCTGACTTATTTCACTTAGCATTATACTCTCTAGCTCCATCCATGTTTTTGCAAAGGGCAAGATTTCACTCTTTTTTATGGCTCAGTAATATCCCAGTGTGTGTGTGTGTGTGCGTATGTGTGTGTGTGTGTGTATATATATATATATATATATATATATATATATATATATATATACCACTTCTTTATCCATTCACTTATTGATGGACACTTGGTCTACTTCCATAATTTGGCTATTGTAAATAAAGCTGCTATAAACACAGCAGTGCATGTATCCTTTTGAATTAAATGTTTTTGTATTCTTTGGGTAAATAACCAGTACTGTGATTACTGGATCATAGGGTACTTCTATTTTTAACTTTTTGAGGAACCTCCATACTGTTTTCCATAGTGGCTGCACCAGTTTGCATTCCCACCAACAGTGCAAGAGGGTTCCCTTTCCTCCACATCCTTGCCAACACCTATTGTTTTCGTGTTGTTAATTTTAGCCATTCTGACAGGTATGAAGTGATATCTCATTGTAACTTTGATTTGTATTTTCCTGATGATCAATGATGTTGAAGGTCTTTGCCTGTTTTTTAATTGGGTTATCTATTTGTTTGCTATTGAGTTGAGTTCCTTGTATATTTTGGATATTAATCCCTTATCAGATGTGTAGTTTGCAAATATTTTCTCCCATTGTATAGATTGCCTCTTCATTTTGTTAACAGTTTATTTTGCTATGCAGAAGCTTTTTAGTTTAATGTAGTCCCACTTGTTCATTTTGCTTTCATTGTCTTTCCTTTTGGATCAAATCCCAAAAAAGTCATTACCAGGACTGATGTCAAGAAGTTTACCTTCTATGTTTTCTTCTAGTTTTATGGTTTCAGGTCTTATGTTCAAGTCTTTAATCCATTTTGAGTTAATTTTTGTATATGATATAAGATATGGGTCCAACTTGATTATTTTGCATGTGGATACCCAGTTTTCCCAAAACCATTTATTAAAGTGACTATCCTTGGGCACGTACTGAATGGAGCATTGGGTGTTATACGCAAACAATGAATCATCGAACACTACATCAAAAACTAATGATGTAATGTATGATGACTAACATAACATAATAAAATAAAATTTTTTTAAAAAGTGACTATCCTTTCCTCATTGTGTATTAAGGATTTGATTCTCATTCTCACCACTTCTATTCAACATAGTACTGGAAGTCCTAGCTAGAACAATTAAGTAAGAAAAAAAATAAAAGGCATCCAAATCTGAAAAGAAGAATAAAACTGTGTTTGCAGATGACATATTATCTACAGAAACCCCTAAAGACTCCACCAAAAAAGACTATTAAAACTAATAAATTCAAACAAAGTTGTAGGATACAAAATCAGTATTAAAAAGTAAGTTTTGTTTCTATACACTAATGCTGAATTATCAGAAAGAGAAATTAAGAAAATAATCACAATAGGATAGAAAACAATACTTAGGAATAAATTAACCAAGGAGGTGAAAGATCTGTACACTTAAAACTCTAAGACAATGATAAAAGATATTGAAGGTATCACAAATAAATAGAAATATATTCCTTGTTCTCAGGTCAGAAAAATTAATACTGTTAAAATGTACATACTACCAAGGTGGTCTATGGATTCAGTACAATACCCATCAAAAATCCAATGGTACTTTCCACAGAAAGAGTAAAAGCAATTCTAAAATGCATGTGGAACTACACATGACAATAGCCAAAGCGATCACGACAAAGCTGGAGGAAGCATCACACTTCCTGACTTCAATCTATATTATAAAACTATAATAATCACAGTGGTATGGCATTAGCATCAAAACAGACATAGATCAATGGAACAGAAGTAAGCCCATACACATATGGTCAATTAATGTTCAACAAAGTCACCAAGAATACACCAGTTGAGAGCACATGCTCTTAATGACCGATGATCCTGCCTTTCACTCTATTCCAGCAGTTGAGTCCATGGCATGTGAAGCCTAAGAAGCTTTCAGAGTAATCCTGACATTCACTTCTAATTGTGAGGCATTACTTTAAAAAACTCCATTTGCTGCTTCGTGGGCAGACTAATACCCACAGTATCAGCTTTTTCCCCCCTTCATACACAAAAGGGATGGAAAATTGAATAAAAGTCCCAGTTACATTAAAGGGCTTTCCTGCTTGAAATGAAAAATTAAATGAGATACTGCCATAATACTTCCTGCACAGTACAATGAAACGATTTTTATGAAACAGTAGTTTGTATCTCACTTTTTAATCCTGAGCAATAATACTGTGTAGAAGAGTGAGTCAAATCTGACACTTTAGCTTCAACATCTAAATGTGCTAAACCTCATACATGTACAGCATGAAAACACTCTAAACACTTTGGGGCAACTATCCAATGCAATTTTAAAGTACCTTTTCATATTATTTTTATAACATTGTTGTCAAAAAGACCTCTAAGGTGAGGAATGATGTTATTTTTCCCTATTTGATCCAGAAAAAACTTAAGTATCAGAAAGTGGTAAGACAAGTAAGGCGACTATTGGTTCAAAAATACATGTCTTCTAATACCATATGATTTCACTGATATGTGGAATTTAACAAACAAAACAGATGAATGTAGGGGGAGGGGGGAATAGAGAGGGAAGTAAACCATAAGAGACTTAACTATAGAGAACAAAATGAGGGTTGGATCGAGGAGAGGTGGATGGTGGGATGGACTAAATGGGTGATGGGTATTAAGGAGGGCACTTGTGACGAGCACTGAGTGTTGCATGTTAAGTGATGAGCCGCTAAATTCTACTCCTGAAACCAATACTACACTGTATGTTAACTAACTAGAATTTAAATAAAAACTCAAAACAAACAAAAACTTTATAATTATTGGGGGAAAAATACATGTCTTATGGATTCCTATCTTGTCATCTGCCTTTGCCTAAAAATGGTTATTCTCAGATTTGTAAAATTCATGGTCACAGTATTCAGCTCAGCAAATCATTTCTCTTGCACATGCATTACGAATAAAAGGTATTTCATAGACCAAGAGGCCCTGATCAAGAAGATAAGATGTTACATAAACAAGCATCTGGTAGTCGTCAACCAAGATTTACCAAACCCTATATAAGGAAAACGGGCCTCGGGCCCAGCAAAAGTAAATGCAT
The DNA here is from genome assembly GCF_011800145.1 of Mirounga leonina. NCBI lineage: Eukaryota > Metazoa > Chordata > Mammalia > Carnivora > Phocidae > Mirounga > Mirounga leonina. Next base: position 4,712,888 of record NW_023270418.1, read on the forward strand.
CCTGGTGAAACCAGTCACCTGAACACACTGGGACTAAGAAGGTATGAAGAGCTGCTTACCGTGAGTGCAGAGAAATCAGAGGAGTAAAGCAGGTGCTGCAACAGCAAGTCCTTGCTGCCTGTGAAGAAAGAGAAACGTGCAAATGGAAAATGATGACTTGATTAAAATGTTCTCCCATACCTCTATTATGACATGAATGGACAATCTTTTTCTTGAGCCACATTTTCTTCATATTTAAATAATTCTCTGGTGTTCTGAATTCACTCTTCAGACAATAAGTAAAGCCGAGTTCGCTCCTCAGACAATAAGTAAAACATGCTCCCTGAAGAAGGACTCTCATCCCACTTGGAGAACCCATGCTGACTTGGACTTTCCGGTCTGGCACACAAGGATTTGGTATTTAAGACTAATATGTTTTCCTTCTGGGACTTCTCCCCGTGACCTGATAATGGAAAATGCCCTACAAAAGGGTGTCCTAAGAGTCAGTATCATTATACTTAAAAATTACCAGAACACTTTCCCATTCCTCCGCCTGGCCTGCATTTGCTTGGCGTCTCTGCCAGACCCAGGCGGGGGTGGCCACCCGCAGACTCTCTTGCCCTCAAGAAATGATTCCTGTTCTCATGTGGGTGATCTTTGTTTGTCTCCACAGAGGTGATTAGGTCGGGGAACAAACAAAAGCACTCAGAATTAAAAAAAAAAAAAAAAAAAATCTTTGTGTCAATTACCTACATTCAATCCAAACGCGAGACCTATTAATTCTGCCTCCTAAATTGTATTCCAAATATATCCAGATATCCTCCATATTTGCTATTATTTTCCTCGTTTAGGTCATCATTATCCCTCGGCTGTCAACACACTCCTACTATAAGGTTGTACCCATCTTCACTATTTTTCCTTTTAATCTAACTCTACATAATTTTTAGAGTAATCTTTTTTAAAAGTTATATTGAAACCTCCAGTGTCTTTCCACTGTACATCAAACACACTTCAAAGTTATCTTGGCCAACATGTAAAATGACCATATAAACTTTTTCCAAATTAGGCCACCTTTGAAACTAATAAAGGGCACTATTAATAATTACACCAAAAAAACAGATATAAAGCAGATATAAATACTCTTCATGACAATCTGGGTCATATGATCACTCTACCTGTAAGAGTCTGCATCACCTGATCTATACCTAGATCTTAAAACCTTTATCTTGTTCCCCTCTTCTTACCCTGCTCCCACTGGGGTGGATATTTTTCAGTTTTTCAAACAGAAAAAAAAAAAAAATGTCTCAAGTTACTTTCTCTTCCTGGCATTTTTTCTCTCTTTTTTCACATGCTTTAAAGTGACCTCTTCATAGTTTTCTTTCCTGAACGGCCCATCTGATAGACATCTTTCCACTCAAAATAATGATCTTAGATACTTGTATGCATCTTTTATAGAATGATGCTTAATTAATTAATGTTAATTTTTCTCTCCTCTAATACGATGTATTATAACCAATTGAAGATAGGGACTATATCTTGTATCCCCACACCTAAACAGGATGTCTGACACATCCTGGACCCTCAGCAAACATCAAATAATGAATGAGGAGTAACAAGTGTTGACTGGATCCCTGGGGAAGATATGGCTAACACAGGAAGGGTAATTATGAAATATTGTTCCTCTATGCTGGAATTTTAAAGGTGAATCAGGCCTTATCCTAATAACACATTACTCTAACCTTTAAGCAAATCAAGCACAGAAAATGGAGTGGTATGGTTCACCTAGCCATACTGTAACTTCCCATATGGATGACTCCTGATTTTTAATTAATAACCACAATGAGACTAAAGACATTTTAATAAAGATAATATTTTATGGAGTAAAGAAGAGTAAGAATTGTAAATTTCATCTTCAAATTAAGATGGAATCATAATAGAATAGTAATAGAATATCATATTTCTCATCAAATAATTGTACCACCACCACAACCCTACACAGCTATCAACTCATATCTATATAATTGCAATTAACTATTGTTTTATTTTCCCTCTAAATCCACTCTTTGTATCACTTACAAATTATTCTTGAATATGGGACATCATTCGCCAATCCTCTAGAATTAATTAGTTGTGTCTTACAGTGTATCATATTCTTGATCCATATCTATAACACTTACCACATCTTCTCCCAAATTATGCAATTATATGATTTCTTCCAGACAAGAGTGAGTACTCAAAATAACAGAAATTCAGTCTTATTTTTGTTCCTCTAGGACCAAGCACAGGGTCTAGTAAGTGGTGGGTTTTTCAAAGATGTTGATTGAAAGAATAAGTTTCCTTTTTTTTATTCTGCATTTTCCTCATTAGGATATTTCAAATCTCCTCATTACCAAAAGCCACATAAAGAATTCAGCTTGACATTCAAAACCCTTTGCAATATGGCCCCACCCTAAATACCCACACAATACAAGTAACCCCTCTATTGCAAAGCAAAAGTCATGTAGTTCCCAATTACAGGACAGTAAGTACCACCAAGGGGCTATCAGCTTCCTGATGGACTTTGCCTTGTTTCTTCTACTTTCGGAATTTTTAAATTTGAGAACATGCGTAAGTGTAATTTAATCCTTTAAAGATAACTGATTAAAGAGAAAATAGTGTTCTGAGGAATAAGATGATTGCCTGTTGCTATAATATAAGGCAATGTGTAGGATGTGATTGAAATAGTCAGATCTTATGAATTCAAGATCAAAGCCAATGCTCTGTGACTTTGAGTTTAGTCATTATCCATAGCAAAGCTTTTGATGTTTTCTTTCTTACCTTTTTTTTTTTGAGATTGTCAAGTAATTATAGTTTAGGAGATAAAAGATTAGAAATTTGGTGTAAATGAGGCTTGCTTCTTTTATTTTAAAGGTATTATCAGAGCAAATGCAAACAAATACATTTCTTACAAGATTGAGACAACAGGAAAATAGAAAAAAAATAAAAGTAATTTTGTTGGTGGTGGGGATATTTCATTTTCCTTTTTATTTTTGTACGTTTATCTTTCAAAACCAGAAACATCAATAATGTAATCTTCAGCAGCTTTTTACTATAGAAAAATTAATGAGAATAAAGAACAGTAAACATATTTTTCTTTTCAAACACCATTAAATTATTCAATGTTTCCATGAAATTTTCTTAAAAATATCAAAGTCTAGCCAAAAAAATCATTTCCTACCCCTCCTAAAAGTGCTTTGACTTTCTAATAAGTATCCATAAAATACATACTTAAACATTGTATCATGCTAAACAAAATTGTAAATGATTGGTGTCACCTTAATTTATTTAAATATATCTAGGAACATTTCATATAGACATCATTTATTACTGATTTAAAGAGATGGTTATGATCTAGGAGGAGGATCAGACCCTTGAAAAAATAAACTAACCATTTAATTATTAGTTTTGGAAATCTGACTGAATTCATTTCTTATCACTTATATGCAACTCCCCCCCTCCTTCCCCAAGTATTTATTTACTTAAAGCAAGAGAATAGCTTGTTTCTTTATCAGGTAAGTGTCTTCTCACCACTATGAGCACTTTCTACAACCAAATTTGTCTACTTACCATCTTTCAGATATATATGCCCAGTTCTACCTTATAAATGATAATAAAATGACTTTACTAGGTAAATCTTCTTGAAGGTTATTATTTCCAGGTCCTATGCAAACTACTTTGGTGTGTTTATCTCATTTAATTCTCTCAACATTCATAATTGGGTAGGCATGACTCTAATAAGCTAAATAGCCTACCCATGGTCACATATATACATACATACATACATACATACATACATACATACATAAAAGAGAAGGGGAAAAAAAGAGGAATTGTTTGAAGATTAGTAGAGGATAGGTATTTATTTTATGAAGAAAGAAAGAAAGAAAAAAAGAAAGAAAGAAAGAAAGAAAGAAAGAAAGAAAGAAAGAAAGAAAGAAAGAAA
>NW_023270418.1:4716858-4858695 GCF_011800145.1 Mirounga leonina
AAAGAAAGAAAGAAAGAAAGAAAGAAAGAAAGAAAGAAAGAAAGAAAAAGAAAAAAGAAAGACCATTCTTCATCTCTGCTGACTTTGCTCTATAATTGAGATGACAATATTTGGCATTGTCCTTTATGGGAATTATATTCACATTTAACTGAATTTTTCTTCCTAATTAGAACCAGTCCAAAGAATCTAAAAGATGTCATAAAATTTCATTAAAACAGAACATTAAAGTACTTTAAAATGTAATAAATGTTTTCTGAAAGTAGGCGACATGCATAGAATGTTTAATGGGAAAGAACTCTGAGTTTATCCCTATAATGCCACCATCCTGATGGACCCATCGGTATAGGAGCTTTGGTAAACTCATCCATTACAGAAAGTATAAAGGTGAAATTATTTCAGTAGGTAATTCCAATTCCGTTTTTTTTTTTTTCTGTGACCTGCTACCCACAAAAAGGCAAAGTGGGGGGCTTTTTCCATATTACTAAGTTTATGCATTTTTGCTATCCTTTAACAGAGTTTGGTGTTGCTGTTACGTGTGCCATTCTGGAAATGATTTTTTTGGCTAGACTTTGATATTTTTAAATAATAATATTTACATACTAGAAAAAATTTCCAAGTTTAGTACAGTGGTATCATTTTATACGGTTTTAATTAACCATGGTGCTACTTTATTTAAAAGAAAAGATTTCTAGCATTATAGCCACAAGCAGATCTATAAAAAGAGGTTCTGAAACTGAGAAATAAAAACATTTTTTTAATTATTTATTATTTTAGAGAGGGAGGGAGGGGCAGAGGAAGAGGGAGAGAGAGAACCTGAATCAGACTCCCTGCCAGAGCGGGGCCCCGACATGGGGCTCAATCTTTCCACCAGAGATCATGACCTGAGCCCAAATCAAGAGTCTGGCACTTAACTGACTGAGCCACCTAGGAGCCCCAGAAATAAAAACAGTTATAATCACCTTCTTTCATGGCCTTCAAACCCTTACCAGAGCATTAATGCTCAACAATTACATTTTTTGGTAAGTATTCAGAGTTTACATGGTTTCTTGTGTCACCTCATTGTCCTCAATCATTTTGTTTCCCTTTTTCTTAAAACCACACATATGGGTTCTATGGGTTCACCACCAAAATACTAGATCAACACTGGTGTCCTTTTAACTTTTGAAGAAAACAAACACTAACGCATTATTATTCGCAGATGCATTCTCAGGGACTAGCATTGCTTTGAGTGAAGTAAAATTGTTAAAGAATAATAATAAATCCAAAGAATAGAGTCAGTAAGCCTGCACCCTAAAGTAATAAAAGTAATAATCTGACAATAATATATTTTATATTTTTAAATGTTTTACACTTAATTTTTTTGGCTCAAGTAAATAAGTAAGATATTTGAGTATACACAAAGACTTTTTTTTTGCTTTTATTTGTATATTTTAAATTTTATAGGCCATCCCTTTTATTATCACTGAAATGAACTAATTTTCAACATCATTTAATAAAACCATTTTCCCTTTGTAGAATTCAAGCATCCCAGAATATTTTGGTTTCTAAAATATAACTGAAGACTTAAATAGCTTTAATTCTATCAGTATGTAAGACCTATCATTGAAAATCTCTCTCTACAGCTGATCAAAATTTATTTGAATTTTAACAGCATGTCCCACTAGCAACAGTGATGCTCTTATATTTAATTTTTCTTAACTTCTTTTCCCTTTACACTCATTTCATACTGTTATATAAGTGTGTAATTTCAAATGTGTATATTTATTTATATTTTTTTTTGGTTTTCTACTTTTGGAATGTTAAACACAAAACCATCTGGAGATTATGCAAATATTAACATAAGGGTAAACTGTCATGCATTCTTTCTCTTGGACCTTAATTGAATGGAAGCATTCACTGAGAATAGACCTCAGAATCTTATTCCAGAGTGAATCCACTATCTCATCTAGAAAACAATGAAGCCATTAAAACAAACAAATAAACCATCCTATGAATACAGGCTATTCATATCATTTTTCTTTCTCCCTCTGCAAATGAGTCTTTACAATTTACTGTTAAAAAATGACTTGATAAATTATTACCCCTTTGCCTGTGGGCTAGTGTTTATCAGAAACATTTTCCTTTTTTTTTATGATTTTATTTATTTATTTGACAGAGAGAGAGAGAGGGCACAAGCAGGGGGAGTGGCAGGCAGAGGGAGAGAGAGAAGCAGACTCCCCGCTGAGAGAGAGCCCGATGTGGGGCTCGATCCCAGGACCCTGGGATCATGACCTGAGCCAAAGGCAGACGCTTAACTGACTTAGCCACCCAGGCACCCCCAGAAACATATCCACTAATATCCAAACTATTAGAAGAATAGTATCAGTAAGTTTTTTTTCAGCTTTATAAATATTTGGAAGATATTATGAGTCTTTGCTATTACAAACAAACAAAAAAATACTTTATTTTCCAATACACTTTCCAAGCTCCACAGTATACAGAACTGGATGCTATGGGGCCCAAGGAAGGAAAAAAAAATGTGGCAACCAAATGTGGAAATAGGGCTTTGGGATAATGTTGATACAATTAATTATATTCAAAGTCACAGGGGCCATGTAACCATTATGATAACATAAAGCCATTTTTGAGAATTCTTTTGTCCATGACTTCACTATAAATCTAAGAAAACTGATATATTCCTTAAGCATTAGCTACATGGTAGGCACTATGACAGTCTTTCTATAATTGTATTGTATTCATTATATCTGTTTAGTGCACCCAGAAGCTCTAAAAGATAAATGTTACTATTGTCATACCATTTTACTGATAAGGATTCTAGGATATGGAGAAATTAAATTAATACTACCAAGAAACACAGTAAATAAATGGTCAGTCTATCTCCGAAATCTTTATTTCTATTCAGCTCATATGAACTGCCAAAGAGCCTCACATGAAAAATATCCTTTATTGTCCATGCACAGAACCCTTAATGTTCATCTCATACAATGTTCCCAAACACACACTTGAATTCCACTCCACAACACCTAAGGTCCACCTATGGATAAATAATTCCAAAGACAAATAATTCATCCCAGCTCTTTTTGTCATTGGGCGACCTTCCTCTGACTTTATACTAGTGTCAGACAAGGCTCCATTCCATGCTCTTAAGAGTCAACCACAAGCTGGAAGGCAAGCTTATCAATCTCATGTAACTTACATATTAATGGATGAGATAATAAATAACAAATAAATAAACCAGAAAACATAGATAATAATAATGGCTTTGAAGAGTCCAAAACAAGTTAATAGGATGAAGACTGAGTGGGAGTGTACTTTAAAATTGAATGGTTATAGGCCTTTCTAAAAACATTTAAGCTAAAACCAGAATGACAGGAAACTCACAATATGTGAAGATAAGGAGAAGAATGTTCCATACAGGGGGGAAAAAATAAACTCATGCAGATATCCTAAAGTGGGAAATAAGCATGACCTATTCTAGAAAAGGAAAGCAGGTCTTTATGTAAAGAAAGCAGCCAGTCAGAGTGGCTGTATGTGAAGGGCGGGAGGGGTGCTGGGACTTAAGGGGCATTGCATATCCTATTGAGGAGATAGAATTTCTTTCTAAAAGAAGATGGTTTTAAGCAAGGAAGGGACATTAACTTCTTTCTGTTGTTTAAAGCAGCAACTTTGCAATGTTGGGTTTTGAGACAACGATAAGAGGCCAGAATGGAATAGAGAGACCAGGTAGGAGGCTGTTGTTAGATGTCATTATCTTGGGCTCAGTTTTGGAGGTAGAACTCACAGGTCTTGCTCATAGATTGCATGTAGAAGGGAAAGAAAAATAAAAGGCAGTAAGTGGTTGGTTGCCTCAAGGTTTTGACTTGAGTAAGAGAATGGTGATTCGATTTACTAAAATGGAGTTTTACTATCAGATGAGGTTTAATTCAGGAGGGAATCAAGGATTCAGTTTTGAAATTGTAAGGTTGAGCTATATATTAGATACAGGAGATAAAAACCTATATTTTTAATCCATTTTTTTCTATTTTATCCCTTAGTATGAGAGTCATAAAGACTAATGCCTCTTCTGCATGGCAGTACTTCAAATAGTAAAAGACTTTCTGCTTAGTTAATATTAACCTTCCTTGTAGGGTTTGTCTTAAAACATGCTTCCCTCACCATTCTATTTTTCTCTCCTCTAAATATGTCCCAATTTGCTTATATAATCCAAACTGGGGGGCTGAGAACTGAGCATAACCAGACAGAGTGGCACTGGGAAGGTATTTTAAAGAAGAGGATTTTCATGCTCAAACCATAATGTGTCAAGCCCCCCATTCTAAGAAGTAACAGATGACAGGATCCTAGCATACAGAAACTTATTTTCTGTCAGTTAAGAAATACATACAACTTGGCTTAACTGTGTTAGTTTAGGACTAGGATAGATCAGTAGATAAATGGGGAACAGAATACTCTCTTAGGATGGTAGTTTGTGGTTGTGTACTAAAGAGAAGGCCCTGGGGTACTGTATTAGTCTGGTAGGGCGACCATAACAAAATACCACAGACAAGGTGATTTAAATAACAGAAATGTATTCTCTCACGGTTCAAGAGGCCAAAAGTCCAAAATCAAGTTGTTGCCAATTTAGTTTTTCCTGAAGTCTCCTTTCTCGTCTCAAATGACCCTCAAATGACTCTTTGTATAAGGGCACCAGTCCCATTGGAGTAGAGCCCCATTTTGATGGCCTCCTCCAGCCTTAATTATCTTTTTAGTGTCTCTATTTCCAAATACAGTTATATTAGAGGTTGGGATTTCAACATACGAATTTGGTAGGGGAGGCACAATTTAGTCCATAACAGGTGAGAACTTCCAGCATTTGGGAGAGGAATACTTAAAGGGTATAGTGAAGACAAATGATTTTGTGCAGCAGAGAGAGCCATATTTCTTTAGTGCAACATAAACAGGGACAATATATGAAACTGTCTTAAACCAAGTCTGAGTGAAACATAGTATATATTATAAACTACTTGGAATTTTAGTCTACCCTTTAAACTACAAAAGAGCTCAACATGAAAAACTGGAAAAGTCCTCAGTTTTAGATTTCACCTTTATCTAGGCAATGGGGAAAATCAACAAGATAATATCAGAGCCAAAGATAGATCCACAGAATACAAACTTAGATTCTCTCAGCCAAACTGTATTGTGTCTAATTCTGGCACCTTTCTTTTTAACAAGTAGCTTGAGTTTGAACACATTTAAATTTGTCAAACTGTCATACAAAGAGAACCTGAGGCAAGTAGGAATGGTTGGCCTGTAGGAAATATATAGAGGAGAAATTATGTTTGCCTTCAGATATTGGAAAATTTTCTCCATGGAAGAGCAATGAGTCTTGTTCTGTGCAGTCTAGAGGGTAGAACTTAAGATCATTTGGTGGGAACCACAAGGAAATTGCCAGGAAGACTGTTTTAATAATTATGTTATCCATCAAATTAATGTTTTGCATCATAAAAATGGAACTTCGAACAGCCACTTGGAGAAAAAAGGACACTGGGGGACATCAAACACTGATTAGACATTTGAAATATATAATCTTCAAAGTTTCTTTCAACTCTGAAATCTAACATTGTACATTAAGGAAAGCCTTCACGGGGGGGGGGGGGGGGGGGGGAGGGGGGGGGGGGGGGGGGCAAGATGGCGGAGGAGTAGGAGACCTGGATTTCGCCTCCTCTCAGGAATTCAGCTGGATAGGGATCAAACCATTCTGAACACCTACAAACTCAACAGGAGATCGAAGAAAAGAAGAGCAACAACTCTCTCATCAGAAAAGCGACCACTTTCTGGAAGGTAGGACGTGCGGAGAAGTGAATCCGCGGCGATATTCGGGAGGATAGACGGCGGGGGAGGGGCCTCCGTCGGCCGCTTCTGGCAAGTGATGGAACCACGGAGCACACAATCGGAACTTTTAAAAGTCTGCTCCGCCGAGGGACGTCACTCTGGTGGCTAAGCGGGGGGTGGAACCCTCCGGGACAGTGTGGTCTCAGGACCCTCGGGGTCACAGAAAGACCGGGGGTGCCTGAGTGCAGCAGAGCTCCCAGGTATCGGAGCAGGAAAGCCGGCTGCAGAGGAGGAGCCCAGGCGCGGGCTCTCAGCTCGGGGTGGCCATAAACCGTGATCCGTGGCACAGTCGGGCCCCTGCTCCTCCAGCAGGGACCCAACAAGCGGCAGATCCGGGGAGACTCACCTTCCTCCCCCGGGAGGAGCCGCGCGGGAGCGCACTGCGGGGATCTGCTGGGTTTGGAGACTCCAGCCAGGGTTGGGTGCCAGAGATAGAGGCGCGTGGTCACAGGCCGGTTGAGCACGGAGTGCAGCTGCAGACCGGGGAGACGGGAGTGACTGACGGCTTTTCTCTGGGGGCTCACTGAGGAGCGGGGCCCCGAGTTCTCGGCTCCTCCGGGGCGGAGATTGGGAGGCCGCCATTTTCACTCTCCGCCTCCAAAGCTGTACGGAAAGCTCGCAGGGAACAAAAGCCCCGGAGAGCAAACCCGAGCAGATTACTTAGCCGGGAGGGGGCAAGGGCGGGGCAATTCCGCCTCCGGCAGAGACATTTGGAAACCACGGCAACAGGCCCCTCCCCAGAAGATCAGCGAGAACAGCCAGCCAAGACCAAGTTTACCGATCAAAGAGAACGGCAGAACTCCAGCGCTAGGGGAATACTGCACATAGAATTCATGTTTTTTTCCCATGATTCTTTAGTCTTTCAAAGTTAATTTTTTTTTTAACTGTCTTTTTTTTTTTTTGAATTTTTCTTTTTCCCTTTTTCAACCAACATCTTATCAATCCCTTTTTTAAAAAAACATTTTTATTTTTCATTTTTAGAGTCATATTCTATCCCTTTATAGTAGTTACCCATATTTTTGGCATATATATATAAGTTGTTCTCTCTTTAATATTTTGAGATAGTTTCTTCTAACAGATCAAAATATACCCTATATCTCTAGTATATGGTTTTTTCTACTCCCCTGCCTGATCACATTCTTTCCCTTTTTTTTTCTTTTTTCTTTTTTTAAATCCTCTTCTTTCTTTTTTCAAACAACTTCTTATCAATTCCTTTTATAATCTTTTATAATTTCCATCTTTACAGTCATATTCCATCCCTTCATCATATCAACCCTTATTTTTGTACATATATAAGTTTTTCTTTCTTTAAAATTTTGGGAGTGCGGCCGGACTTTCTAACAGACCAAAATACACCCCAAATCTAGTGTGTGGCACTGATCTATGAACCAGGCTGATCATATTTGATCACATTCTGGTTTTTTTGGTGTTGTTGTTTTGTTTTGTTTGTTTTTGTTTGTATTTATCTTTATCTTTCTCTTTTTCTTTTTTTTCTTTTTCTTTTTTCTCTCTTTCCCTTTCTTTTCCCACTGCTTCAGGTCTTTTCTGATTTGTTTAGAGTATATTTTCTGGGGACGGTGTTACTCTGCTAGCATTTTGTTCTCTCACTAATCTATTCTCCTCTGCACAAAATAACAAGACGGAAAAAATCACCTCAACAAAAAGAACAAGAGGTAGTACCGACTGCCAGGGACCTACTCAATACGGACATTAGTACGATGTCAGATCTAGAGTTCAGAATCATCACTTTAAAGATACTAGCTGGGCTTGAAAAAAATATGGAAGTTATTAGAGAAACCCTTTCTGGAGAAGTAAAAGAACTAAAATCTAACCAAGTAGAAATCAAAAAGGCTATTAATGAGGTGCAATCAAATATGGGGGCGCTAACTGCTAGCATAAATGAGGCAGAAGAGAGAATCACTAATATAGAAGACCAAATGATGGAAAATAAAGAAGCTGAGAAAAAGAGAGATAAACAACTACTGGATCCCTAGGGCAGAATTCGAGAGATAAGCGATACCATAAGACGAAACAACATAAGAATAATTGGGATGCCAGAAGAAGAAGAAAGAGAGAGAGGGCCAGAAGGTATAATGGAGCAAATTATAGCGGAGAACTTCCCTAATTTGTGGAAGGAAAGAGGCATCAAAATCCAGGAAGCACAGAGAACCCCTCTCAAAATCAATAAAAATAGGTCAACACCCGACATCTAATAGTAAAACTTACGAGTCTCATAGACAAAGAGAAAATCCTGAAAGCAGCTCGGGAGAAGAGATATGTAACCTACAATGGTAGAAACATTAGATTGGCAACAGACCTATCCACAGAGACCTGGCAGGCCAGAAAGGACTGGCAGGATATACTCAGAGCACTAAATGAGAAAAATATGCAGCCAAGAATACTCTATCCAGCTAGGCTGTCATTGAAAATTGAAGGAGAGATAAAAAGCTTCCAGGACAAACAAAAACTAAAGGAATTTGCAAACACAAAACCAGCCCTACAAGAAATCTTGAAAGGGGTCCTCTAAGCAAAGAGAGACCCTAAAAGCAACATAGACCAGGAAGAAACACAGACAATATACGGTAACAGTCACCTTACAGGCAATAAAATGGCACTAAATTCATATCTTTCAATAGTTACCCTGAATGTAAATGGGCTAAATGCCCCAATCAAAAGACACAGGGTATCAGACTCGATTAAAAAACAAGACCCATCAATATGCTCTGCAAGAGACTCATTTTAGAACCAAAGACACCCCCAGATTGAAAGTGAGGGGGTGGAAAACCATTTACCATGCTAATGGACACCAAAAGAAAGCTGGGGTGGCAATCCTTATATCAGACAAATTAGATTTTAAACCAAAGACTGTAATAAGAGATGAGGAAGGACACTATATCCTACTTAAAGGGTCTATCCAACAAGAAGATCTAACAATTGTAAATATCTATGCCCCTAACATGGGAGCAGCCAATTATATAAGGCAATTAATAACAAAAGCAAAGAAACACATCGACAACAATACAATAATAGTAGGGGACTTTAACACCCCCCTCACTGTAATGGACAGATTGTCTAAGCAAAAGATCAACAAGGAAATAAAGACTTTAAATGACACACTGGACCAAATGGACTTCACAGACATATTCAGAACATTCCATCCCAAAGCAAGGGAATACACATTCTTCTCTAGTGCCCATGGAACATTCTCCAGAATAGATCACATCCTAGGTCATAAATCAGGTCTCAACCAGTACCAAAAGATTGGGATCATTCCCTGCCTATTTTCAGACCACAATGCTTTGAAACTAGAACTCAATCACAAGAGGAAAGTCGGAAAGAACTCAAATACATAGAGGCTAAAGAGCATCCTACTGAAGAATGAATGGGTCAACCAGGAAATTAAAGAAGAATTAAAAAAAAAATACATGCAAACCAATGAAAATGAAAACACAACTGTTCAAAATCTTTGGGATGCAGCAAAGGCAGTCCTAAGAGGAAAGTATATAGCAATACAAGCCTTTCTCAAGAAACAAGAAAGGTCTCAAGTACACAACCTAACCCTACACCTAAAGGAGCTGGAGAAAGAACAGCAAAGAAAGCCTAAACCCAGCAGGAGAAGAGAAATCATAAAGATCAGAGCAGAAATCAATGAAATAGAAACTAAAAGAACAGTAGAACAGATCAACGAAACTAGGAGCTGGTTCTTTGAAAGAATTAACAAGATTGATAAACCCTTGGCCAGACTTATCAAAAAGAAAAGAGAAATGACCCAAATCAACAAAATCATGAATGAAAGAGGAGAGATCACAACCAACACCAAAGAAATACAAACAATTATAAGAACATATTATGAGCAACTCTATGCCAGCAAATTAGATAACCTGGAAGAAATGGATGCATTCCTAGAGACGTAAAAACTACCAAAACTGAACCAGGAAGAAATAGAAAACCTGAACAGACCTATAACCACTAAGGAAATTAAAGCAGTCATCAAAAATCTCCCAAAAAACAAAAGCCCAGGGCCAGATGGCTTCCCAGGGGAATTCTACCAAACATTTCAAGAAGAATTAATACCTATTCTTCTGAAACTCTTCCAAAAAATAGAAATGGAAGGAAAACTTCCAAACTCATTTTATGAGGCCATTACCTTGATCCCTAAACCAGACAAAGACCCCATCATAAAAGAGAATTACAGACCAATATCCTGATGAACATGGATACAAAAATTCTCACCAAAATACTAGCCAATAGGATCCAACAGTACATTAAAAGGATTATTCACCACGACCAAGTGGGATTTATTCCTGGGCTGCAAGGTTGGTTCAACATCCGCAAATCAATTAATGTGATACAATACATTAACAAAAGAAAGAACAAGAATCATATGATCCTCTCAATAGATGCAGAAAAGCTTTTGACAAAGTACAGCATCCTTTCTTGATCAAAACTCTTCAGAGTATAGGGATAGAGGGTACATACCTCAATATCATAAAAGCCATTTATGAAAAACCTACAGCGAATATCATTCTCAATGGGGAAAAACTGAGAGCTTTCCCCCTAAGGTCAGGAACGCAGCAGGGATGGCCACTATCACCACTGCTATTCAACATAGTATTGGAAGTCCTAGCCACAGCAATCAGACAACAAAAAGAAATAAAAGGCATCCAAATCGGCAAAGAAGAAGTCAAACTCTCACTCTTTGCAGATGATATGATACTTTATGTGGAAAACCCCAAAGACTCCACCCCAAAACTGCTAGAACTCATACAGGAATTCAGTAAAGTGGCAGGATATAAAATTAATGCACAGAAGTCAGTGGCATTCCTATACACCAACAAGACAGAAGAAAGAGAAATTAAGGAGTCAATCCCGTGCAGCCACTCTGGAAAACAGTATGGAGGTTCCTCAAAAAGTTGAAAATAGAGCTACCATATGATCCAGCAATTGCACTACTGGGTATTTACCCCAAAGATACAAAAGTAGGGATCTGAAAGGGTACGTGCACCCCAATGTTTATAGCAGCAATGTCCACAATAGCCAAACTGTGGAAAGAGCCAAGATGTCCATCGACAGATGAATGGATAAAGAAGAGGTGGTATATATACACAATGGAATATTATGCAGCCATCAAAAGGAATGAGATCTTGCCATTTGCAACGACGTGGATGGAACTGGAGGGTATTATGTGGAGCGAAATAAGTCAAAAAGAGAAAGACATGTATCATATGACCTCACTGATGTGAGGAATTCTTAATCGCAGGAAACAAACCAAGGGTTGCTGGAGTGGGGGGTGGGGTGGGAGGGATGGGCTGACTGGGTGATAGACACTGGGGAGGGTATGTGCTCTGGTAAGCGCTGTGAAATGTGCAAGACTGTTGAATCTCAGATCTGTACCTCTGAAACAAATAATGCAATATATGTTAAGAAAAAAAAAGAAGAAGAAGGTAGCAGGAGGGGAAGAATGAAGCAGGGGAAATCGGAGGGGTAGACAAACCACGAGAGACGATGGACTCTGAAAAACAAACTGAGGGTTCTGGGGGGAGGGGGGTGGGAGGATGGGTTGGCCTGGTGGTGGGTATTGAGGAGGGCACATTCTGCATGGAGCACTGGGTGTTATGCACAAACAATGAATCATGGAACACTACATCTAAAACTAATGATGTAATGTATGGGGATTAACATAAGAATAAAAAAAAATAGTAAAAAAAAAAAAAAGGAGTCGATCCCATTTACAATTGCACCCAAAACCATAAAATACCTAGGAATAAATCTAACCAAAGAGACAAAGGATCTGTACTCAAAAAACTATAAAATACTCATGAAAGAAATTGAGGAAGACACAAAGAAATGGAAAAACGTTCCATGCTCATGGATTGGAAGAACAAATATTGTGAAGATGTCAATGCTACCTAGAGCAATCTACACATTCAGTGCAATCCCATTCAAAATACCATCCACTTTTTTCAAAGAAATGGAACAAATAATCCTAAAATTTGTATGGAACCAGAAAAGACCCCGCATACCCAGAAGAATGTTGAAGAAACAAAGCAAAGCTGGTGGCCTCACAATTCCGGACTTCCAGCTCTATTACAAAGCTGTCATCATCAAGACAGTATGGTACTGGCACAAAAACAGACACATAGGTCAATGGAACAGAAGAGAGAGCCCAGAAATGGACCTTCAACTCTATGGTCAAGTCATCTTTGACAAAGCAGGAAAGAATGTCCAATGGAACAGACAGCCTTCAACAAATGGTGTTGGGAAAATTGGATAGCCACATGCAGAAGAATGAAACTGGACCATTTCCTTACACCACACACAAAAATAGACTCCAAATGGTTGAAAGACCTCAATGTGAGACAGGAGTCCATCAAAATCCTAAAGGAGAACACAGGCAGCAACCTCTTCGACCTCAGCCGCAGCAACTTCTTCCTAGAAACATCACCAAAGGCAAGGGAAGCAAGGGCAAAAATGAACTATTGGGACTTCATCAAGATAAAAAGCTTTTGCAAAGCAAAGGAAACAGTCAACAAAACCAAAAGACAACCGGCAGAATGGGAGAAGATATTTGCAAATGACATATCAGATAAAGGGCTAGTTTCCAAAATCTATAAAGAACTCATCAAACTCAACACCCAAAGAACAAAGAATCCAATCAAGAAATGGGCAGAAGACATGAACAGACATTTTTCCAAAGAAGGCATCCAAATGGCCAACAGGCACATGAAAAAGTGCTCAATATCACTCAGCATCAGGGAAATCCAAATCAAAACCTCAATGAGATACCCCCTCACACCAGTCAGAATGGCTAAAATGAACAAGTCAGGAAACGACAGATGTTGGCGGGGATGCGGAGAAAGGGGAACTACACTGTTGGTGGGAATGCAAGCTGGTGCAGCCACTCTGGGAAACAGTATGGAGGTTCCTCAAAAAGTTGAAAATAGAGCTACCCTACAACCCAGCAATTGCACTACTGGGTATTTACCCCAAAGATACAAATGTGGTGATTGAAGGGACATGTATACCCCATTGTTTATAGCAGCAATGTCCACAATAGCCAAACTGTGGAAAGAGCCAAGATGTCCATCGACAGATGAATGGATAAAGAAGAGGTGGTATATATATACAATGGAATATTATGCAGCCATCAAAAGGAATGAGATCTTGCCATTTGCAACGACGTGGATGGAAGTGGATGGTATTATGTTGAGCGAAATAAGTCAAACAGAGAAAGACATGTATCATATGACCTCACTGATATGAGGAATTCTTAATCTCAGGAAACAAACTGAGGGTTGCTGGAGTGGGGGGTAGGGTGGGAGGGATGGGGTGACTGGGTGATAGACACTGGGGAGGGTATGTGCTCTGGTAAGCGGTGTGAAATGTGCAAGACTGTTGAATCTCAGATCTGTACCTCTGAAACAAATAATGCAATATATGTTAAGAAAAAAAAAGAA
Source organism: Mirounga leonina (assembly GCF_011800145.1). Taxonomy (NCBI): domain Eukaryota; kingdom Metazoa; phylum Chordata; class Mammalia; order Carnivora; family Phocidae; genus Mirounga; species Mirounga leonina. Next base: position 4,730,184 of record NW_023270418.1, read on the forward strand.
GAAGAAGAAGAAGGTAGCAGGAGGGGAAGAATGAAGCGGGGGAAATCGGAGGGGTAGATGAACCATGAGAGACGATGGACTCTGAAAAACAAACTGAGGGTTCTAGAGGGGAGGGGGGTGGGAGGATGGGTTGGCCTGGTGGTGGGTATTGAGGAGGGCACGTTCTGCATGGAGCACTGGGTGTTATGCACAAACAATGAATCATGGAACACTACATCTAAAACTAATGATGTAATGTATGGGGATTAACATAAGAATAAAAAAAATATAAAAAAAAAACTTAAGATGTGATAAAGTATATCCATTTAATGATGTAATAAATATTTTTGATAAATTAATTATACATTTATGAAGATTTGATTAGATATGAAGACTTTATATCCATTGTAAATGAGGTTTTTCCCTTAAGAATCTATTTTTAGTTTGCTCTTTTTTTCTCCATTGCTAAACATTTATTTTAGTTGTTTATTTTTGAAATAAATATATTAATAGTTATTAAAAAAAAAGAAAGCCTTCATAGTTTAATTCAATATCTATGGAAGATATTTAAACAGATTCATTGAGATAGTAAGTTCGGACAGAGATGATATTATTCAGTAATTTTTCTGCTCATAATTGAAAATCCAAAGCTTGTAATCAAAATTATTTATAATTGGGGCACCTGGGTAGCTTGGTCGGTTAAGCATCTGACTCTTGATTTCACCTCAGGTTGTGATCTTGGGGTCATGGGATCTGGCCCCTCATTGGGCTCTGCGCTCAGCAGGGAGTCTACTTGAGATTCTCTCTCCCTCTCCCTCTGTCCTTACCCCCGCTTGTACTCTCTCTCACTCTCTCTCTCAGATAAATAAATCTTTAAAAAATAAATGTAAAACTACTTGTGTCAAAACTATTATTATTCCCAAACCCCAAATTTGTTCTTGAAGCTTAATAAAATATTAAAAGAATACCATTTTAATTTTCCCTCAAGTATGGAAAGTAAGACTTAAAGCATGTGTACGTAGTGTTCAAAGACTCAGTATTCTCATTTAAAATTTTTCAATAATCCAGGATACTTTTTAGTGGTCAACAAATAATAAATATGTTTTGAGTTATTATTATTTTTTTAAGTAGCCTCCATGTTCAGTGTGGAGCCCAGTGCAGGGCTTGAACTCACAACCCTGAGATCAAGACCCAAGCTGATATCAAGAGTCAAATGCTTAACCAACTGAGCTATACAGTTGCTCCTGTTTTGAATTATTAAACTTGTTCCTTTAACTAAAACAAAGAAGTTTATCAAAAGTAATGAAGGCCACAGTTTTATGGCTGAGTTGAAGAATGAAAGAAGGCAATATGAGAAATTGCTCTTCTTCCTCCCTCAGTCACTTAAACCAAAATATTGTTATAGTATAATGAGGAAGAGGACTAAGATCTCCCAGGGCAAGACAGGAGAGAGGAGTAGAGCTGGTTTAAAAAGATACCACCTAGGCCTCTACCTCAGAATGTCCTTGAATAGGTGATTTGCAAACATCAGTGCAATTGAATCATTATTCATGAGGAACCATTGCCACTGAATATATTCTGACTGGCAAATATCCCAGGAAAACAAATTTTGTTCTCTCCAAGTTATCCTTAAACCCAGAGTTGGGAAAATGGAGATATGGGTTAAGTCAATGCTACTTTTTTTTTTTTTTTACATTCCCAAATGTATTGTGCTGTTTTTGTTTTGTTTTGTTTTTTAAGTAGCTGACAAAATGTATCTCATCAAACCATGAAATGGATTAGGGAATGTTGAAATAGCTTCCACTCAATTTATTCAAGCTCTTACTGAATGTATTCTAAAATACAACTCATCTTTCTATGTAACTTATTAAAGAACAAGTATCAGGAGTTTAGTGATAGCCATTACTGAACCTACTCCACTGACATTTAAAAATGTTTTCATTGCGGGCACCTGGGTGGCTCAGTTGGTTAAGCGACTGCCTTTGGCTCAGGTCATGATCCCGGAGTCCTGGGATCGAGTCCCACATCGGGCTCCTGGCTCAGTGGGGAGCCTGCTTCTCCCTCTGAACCTGTCCCCTCTCATGCTGTTTCTCTCTCTCTCTCTCTCAAATAAATAAATAAAATATTAAAAAAAAAAAGAAAATAAATTAAAAAAAAATGTTTTCATTGCTCTTTAGGTAAGAACCAGGAAGAGAATGCTCCCCAAAATAGACTATATTATTGATTTTTATAATACTTAGAAATATTAGCTCATAGACTATTAAATATTCAATATTCTCATAAGGTTATAAAACAACATATACTAATACTTAAATTATTGTATTGACAATATTGTGGGACAAATAGTTATTAGAAGTTCAACATGTCATTTCTTTACACAAATAGCATTTTTCAAGAATACTAATACTTTTACATTAAAAAGGCATATTGTAGTCATTTCCAAATAATAGGAGAAATAGATTAGAGAAATAATTTTGTCATGGGAAAAAAAAGCCCCACATTTCTCCAATATAAGTATACACATGTTCAGTTATACACATGTAACCTTCAAATTTCATGTTGATTCATTATCTTGAAACTAGCATAACCACATAAATAGGAGTCAGTTTTTGTAATTTCTTGGGCTTTAAAAAAGTGGTTGACTCATTAGGCAAAATAACGTTTCCTTTATCCCCTGTTATTAGAACCTAGGATGGGATAATTGGGGGGTGATGGGCATTAAGGAGGGCATGTAATGTGATGAGCGCTGGGTGTTACAAGCAACTGATGAATTACTGAACTCTACATCTGAAACTAATGATGTACTGTATGTTGGCTAATTTAATTTAAATTAAAAAAAAACTAGCTTAACCACATAAATAGGAGTCAGGCTTTGTAATTTCTTGGGCTTTAAAAAAATGGTTGACTTATTAGGGAAAATAGTTTTTCTTATCCCCTGTTATTAGAACCTAAAGATATTTTTTAAGATTTTATTTATTTATTTGAGAGACAGTGAGCAAGAGAGCAGGAGCAGAGGCAGAGGGAGAGGGAGAAGCAGACTCCCCACTGAGCCCCAGGGAGCCTGATATGGGGCTCATTCCCAGGACTTGGGATCATAACCTGAACCAAAGACAGACACCCAACTGCCTGAGCCACCCAGGTGCCCTAGAAACTAAAGAATTTTAGTATACATTTGTAATACTCAGTGAAAAATATGAAGAAAGCAAAAGGTAAAATTATTTCATAGACCCCTGATTGATCAATATCTATAAAAAGCAGATAATATATATCATTGTGAAAATATAATGTGAATATGAACACATCTATATGAATATAAGAATGGTCTAATCAAATTAATAGATTTCAGTGGAATGCATGGAAGTTGTTATAATAGGACAATAAACATTTAAGTGAATGTGTAATAAATCAGAGTTGCCTCAAGGCAGAGAGTGAAAATAACCATTGTTTTCCATGGCAATTTACTGGGGGAGGATTTCTGTTTGGAGATCAGTGAGAGACAAAATAAAACACGTAAGTAATGAGATGAAGATTTTTTGTATATTAGTATGTTTAAACAGCCTGAGTTATAAACAATAAATGAAGATATACCTTAAAGCAATGCACTTTAAGTTTCAAAATCTATCTCAAGTTGCTTAATAGGATTGCATTTAATTCATGTTATTTTAAAATCATTCAATAGAAAATGAAAATCTATTAACTTCTGTTTGGTCAACTACAAATTGCATTATTCCTATTGATTAAAGCAAAAATTACATAGTGTAGTTTTTTTCCATATGTTTATTTCAGTTATTCTATTACTTTACTGGTACATGTAGGAATCACAGCACTTTACCTCTAAAGAAAGAACAAGGCCAAATGAATGAGTTATCATCCAGGTTCATTGTTGGGATAGAAAAGTATATTTTAATCAACCAGGGAATTATGATGTCAGATTTTCCTACAAACTTTAGCACTGGCATATTGTAATCATTTCCAGCTACTTTTTGCTAGGAAAACCCAACACATAGGTGAGAAAATTACAAAGTAAATCATTTCACTGCAGTGTTGTTATGAAAGATAGCACATTCAAAATGATTTCCTATCCAACTATTAAATCTATAATAATGATATTACTATTCAATACTTATTTTAGTATTCTATTCTCTATATTATTCTAATAATAATGGTATTTAATTATCTAATTGTTATATCCAGCTATATAATAATTATTCTAGTTATTATAACCACAATAATAATTATTATGACCACACTAATACTGGTATTGAAAATATATTCTATAGAAAACTTTCACATATGTTTATATCAATCGATCCTCACAGCAGCCTTTCATGCAAGGAAGGAAAACTATTCTCACCTTTTTATAGATGACAAAACTAATGCACAAGAGTCTATATGACCTGGCCACAGTCATCCACCCAATGAGGCAATATTATGCTCATTATAACACTTGGCCCCATATTTACAAGTAATTACATCTATTTCAAACAATGGAAGTATTGGTTACATTTTTATTACCAAATCTTTCGCTCAAGAATTGATACTTAAGCTGATATGGGTATATCTGACTGAGTCACTTTCTTTGTTTCTCTTGATTCACATTCCTCCTCTAAAGATGTCCACAGTAAGTTTATGGATTGTACTACCTGATCAATTTTATTCTCCTAGAATTCTTTTATCAGAAAGATTATGAATGCTATTTTCACTACTAGTAATATCAAGCCTAGCATTCTTATTCTTATCCCGTCTTACTGTCCTTAAAACAGATTTTTATTTGCTCATTAACTCTTTTCTTTCCGCTTTTTACACTGCTTCCTAATCCCTTCACTTATGTCTATTTTTGCATTGTTTTCTCTAATTTTGAGTTCTTTGCACTCAAATAAGTTTCCAAAGTTTTATCAGTCCTCGTTATGTATTTTATATCCTTTCTTCTAATGTTTTCAATAAGCCTCTATGCTGTCCCATGTTTCTGGATTTCCCCCAGGTATGATTTAATCACTTTTCCACTTCCATTTTATACGCTCAAAAATAGTATTCCTGCTCTCAGTTTTTGTCAGTCATCAACCCAAAGTAATTTGCTTTTTCTTTAGGTGTTTTATGTCACAAACCACTTCCCAATTACCAAATCAAATGCATACTTTTCAGACTTTGTCTTTCTGCAACTCTCAGCTAAATCTGCTTGTCTGTACTTTTTGTTTCTGGATTTTTTTTTTTTTTTTTTTTTTTAGCTCAGCCTTCTCTAGATTTGTCTATGTTATAATATTTATGAATAATGTGTTTATCCCTCTTGCTTTATTATATTGCACTTTATAAATATATAATTCACACATAGAGCATACTGTTGATAGATATTTGCAATGGGTATAGTTGAGGCTATTACAGTGTTTCTATAAACATTCAGGAACACGCCTTTAATGAGCATTTGAACACGACACAATTCTGATGGGTGCGTGGAATTGCTGGGTCATGGAGTATGTCTGCATTCAGTAAAAAAGGCAGAATACTGTATTTTAGTATACATGAATGTTAGTAAACACTGCAGAATAGTTTTCCAAAGTGTTTCAAAATAACTTATGCTGCTACCAGCAAGGTCTGGGAGTTCTACTTATCCTACATCTTTGCCAACTACTGGTGGTGTTAGTCTTTTTCATTTTAGTATTCTTGTGTGATACAGTGTCACAGTTTTATTTGTATGTTTCCAATGATTAGTGAAGTGGTTAAACTTTGTATATGTTTACTGTCCACTTGAAAAATCTCTTTTGTGAAGTGCTTATTTAACTCTTTGCCTGTTTTTAAAACTTGCATGATCTTTTTTTCTTGCAGATTTGTAGCATTTATTTAGGTATTGTTTTCATCCTATATCATGTTAAATGCTTTCCCTCTGTGCCTTATCTTTTCACCCTTCTACTGGTAATTATTGATAAACAATTCTTAATAATACTAAATAATAATAAATCTTAATTTTAATATAGTGTAACTTATCATTAATGCTTCTGGTATGGTTAGTGCTTTTTTTGTCCCAAGGAACCTTTCCCTACTCATAGCTCATAAATATATTGTCCTCTGTTATCGCCCAAAAGCCTGCTGCTTAATTTTCACATTTAGATCCACAGTCCTTCTGGAATTAATTTTTGTGTACGGTGTAAAATAGAGATCAAGATTTATTTATATTTTTCATATGGATTTCGAATGACCTAGCAACTTTTATTCTAACAACCATCTTTCCATTTTTATGTCACCAGTGCCATAAAGCAGTAAATATATATGTGTGAGCTTGAGTCTGCACTTACTATTCTGTTCCATTTGTGGGCTTGTCTGTCCTTGTGCCAATTTCACGCTATCTTAATTACTGTCCCTTCACAACGGGTCATGCTATCAGAAGTATAAACTCCATCTGTGTCCTTGGACACAATGTTTGTGGATATTTGCATTTCCATTAAATTTCAGAGTCATTTGCCACTTAAAAATAACAACAATACTGCTGGTATTTTTATTTAGATTCATTTGTGTCTCTACAAATCAATTATATGATTATTATTTTTTTACTTCACATTTCTTTCATTACTTTGGGATTTTGAAAGGAGCTAATTACCAGGCACCAGGAATCCCTAGTTTAGATGTTACATGGTCTTTTTAGTCATGTGCACAAAATAGGTTTTTTTCCCAGGTGTAGAATGATGAGAGAGAATTTTTCTAGGGTGCTTTCCATTCTGTCACTTCAATGAGTTTATAACATTGCTTAGGAACAGCAGTCTTATATATGCATGATTTTATATGTGTTTAATACTCCTTCCATGTCTTCCTGCTTTCTGTGGTGTATAACAAATAGTGACTAAACAGTGTCTCAAGAGGGCAATATAAAATCCAAATCAGTCTTCCAGTGGGATTTAAAATTCCTAAACTGCCATCAACTATCATCAATTCTTTTGCCATTTCAGTTTTTATTTTTATCTCCTATAAATATTTGGCTATCTTAATAATATTTAAAATGATTATGCATATTAATGGCTATGCAAATTTCTTACACATTTATTCAATTTAAATATACTGAAGTTTGTACTGGGTGGAGAGAGAAGATATTAGGGAAAGAGCTACTGCTTTAGCAAAACCAATGAGTAACCAGTGAAATAAATTACAGTAGATCCATACAATGAAATATTATGAAAAGTTTGAAATTTCAAACAGGGCAGGATTTTTCTGTCAAAGGTTCCTTAGGCTATAGCCATTTCAATGGGATTAGCCAAAGCAGAATCCTAGTAGAGTCTGAGAAGCTGATCTCACATCCATCTCTTGAGGATATGGGCCCTGATAAATTCATACCAAATCAGAAGGCCTGTTTTCCCACAACTAAATACATATCTAACCCCTACCAAACTCATACTATGGTAAGCTTTCAGGGGTTGGAGGTAGGCTGGATAGAAATACAGCCTTCTTTGTTCTTGGACAAACAAATCTCCAATGGGTGGACAGTAAAATGAAATCTCCTGACTGACCAAAATGACTTTCATAATGTCTCTTCTTGTTTAAGAACCTACATTCTCCTACTGCATGAAACAATTTATTTTAAATTTTACAAATTGCTTTCTTGCATCATTTCATCCTATGTTCGATATTTTTTAATAAGCTGAAAATACTGTAGAGTTTCTCATAGAAATTTTCATTAAGGGAATAATCAAGCCTCTCCATGTGCCTTAAGTTGCCAATTCTCCACTAACAATACTCAACTTGAGAAGCTGCAATAAAGGCAAATCTGTACTCAGAGCTCTCAGAATCTTCATATAAAGATCACAACTAATTGATGAAATATACCTTAAGTCCTATTTTTTCAGCTACCAAGTTGGCAGAAAACTGTACAAAGCTTGATACTGCCTAATGTTAATACAAAGCACAGCAAAACATGCAAAATCCTATAACATTAAAGCTCTTTAGAATGCAAAAAATTAAAATTAAAAAAATTAAAAAACTCTTTAGAGTATAATTGACAGCATCTTTCAAAATTGAAAATGTACTTTCACTTTGACCTATCAAGTCCACTTGTAGAAATTTATTTTACATATAATCACAAAAGTGTATACAATAACAAAGTTATGCACCATTGCTTATAATAACAAATAACTGGAAGCAACCTAACAATCCATCAATGAGTAACCAGTGAAATAAATTACAGTAGATCCATACAATGAAATATTATGAAATCATTAAAAAAGAAAGAGGTAGATTTCTGTTCTGGTATGAAAACATAATCTTGGATGAGGAAAGAGAATCTCTATAAAGCCAGGCAGCTTTTCAGCTATGTGGTTAACTACTACCTAAGCTAAAAAAGTTTAAAATGAACAACTTACAATTTCTTTTTCTTAGACGCTTTGTTATGGGAATATTGTGCAGTATTTATGAGATCATGACAGGAGTAAAATAAAACCTACTCTTCCTGGAAATCACAAATTCAAATCTTGTCACCATGACTGCTCTAGATCGTTACCCAGCTCTATTTGACTTTTAATGTACTTTATTGTAATTAATCAGGCAAAAATACAGAGTGACAGTGAGTGGGAAGTGTTATATTGCCAAATCCCAAGGCTACAAATTATAAAAGAACACTAAATTCTGCCTCGAGCACTAGTCTGCAGTAGAAGGTGACCTGCTCAAAATCCAGAAATGAATAATGCCAGAGTCCAGCTCCAGCCGGGGTGGGTCTCTCGTAGGACAGGAAGGCGTCGGCGAATGAGGAGACACAGACACAGGATCAGGTTGCAAGAATCTCCTCCTGACAGCCTCGGAGGAACTTTATTTATATGTTAGGATATTTTTGTTTTTCCATACTTTCGTAACATGTGATTATGTTTTTTCACAATTGATTGAGATAATCTTAGATCATTTTTTTTTATTACAGACATAGCCTTCTTTCATTTTTCCTTTGTAATGATTAACATGACCTTTATTGATTTCCGCTTATTGACTTTCGCTAAAACTAAAAAACAATACGCAAAGAGAAAGGTGCTAGAGAGAGCGTGACCGTCTTGTTATTTTGTTCTATAGAAACTAATTCTTCGTGGAATTAGTTTCATTATGATTGCTTAGATAGGCGTAACTAAGATGAGTAGTCACTTTATCATGAAACCCCAGAAATATTCCCACAATTATAAAGATTGCCATAAACAAAATGAAAGAGAATAGCAGGAGCCAGCTGTGGAGTCTCCCGTTTTCCAGATCGTCCCCCATACTTGGACCTTGTCAAAGAGCATGAGTAGCTTGGCTCGCACCATAACAGCTTGTTATTCTGTTAATTATGGATGATTATAAGATCAAAACCTTTATGAACTTATTTTTGAAGCAACTGTATTAAGACTAGAAGACTGGATTATTTCTGGTTTGGGAGCTACACATAAGATATAGCTCAAAGCAGTTTCTGCCATTTCTTCTAGCTTTAAAATGCTGGGATGATTATTCCTCCTCAAGTTTCAGTGGCATAGGTGGAGGTAGATGGAGACTAGACATTTGCAAAGAAAAAAAAATAAAGTAATAAAGTCAATTATTTCTTCTATGATTAAACTTAAGGAGACAGTGTCTTTATTACTATATCTCTTCCATTATGCCTAGCTCAGTGAGCAGCTTTTCAATAAATCATTGGCTGATTGCCTATGAATCCCCTGCTGATCTTAGCATTTAATTCTCCATCTCTCTAGGCCTAGTACAATCTCATATTAGACAAGTTCTAGAGGGTAGAAAAACAGTGTCGTATATTGTGGTCATTTACATTTATATGTTTTATTTAAAAATATTCAAGAAACATCATAATAACAGCAAAAATCGAAAGGAAAAAAATCAGTAGATATTCTACTTTCTTACAAATCAACTTTTTATGTCTTTGTACCATTCCAGGCTTATTATATGTGCATCTACAATTTTGCATAGCCATAATCACAGACTGTATATGTTTTATTCTTCATGAAATGCAACTTAATTTGAAATATTTGAATGTTGTATCACTGCCTGATCCAAAATATCTAACCAGAAAGTAAGTTAACAAATGCAATTAATATAGTAAATTTAAAAATAAATTAAATTGACAGATTATATTAAAATGTAAAATAATAAATTAATAAATAAGCATTGAAGTGAATAAAAAAACACAGTAGTTTTATTTAAGTTTTTATTTCATTCCAGTTAGTTAACACCGTATAATATCAGTTTCAGGTATATAGTTTAGTGATTCAACACATACATACAACATCCAGGTGATGATGCCAAGCTCATCACAAGGACATTCCTTAATCCCCATCCTTAGTTAATCCATCCCCCGACCCTCCTCCCCTCTGGTACCCATTATTTTGTTCTCTATAGTTAAGAGTGTAAAAACACAGTGTTTCAAAAGTTTATATAAGGGTTGTCTGGTTGGCTCAGCCAGTACAGCATGCGACTCTTGATCTTGGGATTGTGAGATTGAGCCTCACAACTAGGTGAGGAGCCTACTTAAAGCTTATATAATATACAATAGAAAATTCTGGATTTCCCTTCTACAAATAATAAACCCCTTCAAAAAGAGATTTTAATTATACATAAGCATGTTTCATTTGGAGTAAAGGTAGGTCATGGACAAAGAGAGAAATTGGTTCAAAAAATGGGCTGAACTATAAGGCTGAGTGTGTTGAACTAAAGAGAAAATGAGTAAAACTAAAGTCCCTTCCAACTTTAGAATTTTGCTTGTTACCATCAAGCAAGATGGCATAAAACACTAAATGAATTGTGCCAGATCTCAAATTACTCAAAATTTCATCTACTGTACCTCAACAGAATAAAGACCATATATACCAAGCTAACATCACACTCAGTTGTGAAAGGTTGATAGTTTTCCCTTTAAAACCAGGAACAAGATAAGGGTGCCCCATCTCACCACTTTTATTCAACATAGTACTAGAAGTCCTTGCCAAAGCAGTGAAACAAGAATAATAATAACAACAACAACAATAATAATGAAAGTCATCAGAATTGGAAAGGAAGAAGTAAAATTCCATTTATAGATTATTTTATATATAGAAAACCCTAAAATCCTAAAGACTCCACCAAAAAAACTGTTAGCTCTTATAAAAAAATTCAATAAAGTTGCAGAATACAAAATTACCATATAAAATCTATACACTAGTAAATTTGTACTTCTACACGCTAACAACAAATTATTGAAAAAAATCCCCATTTACAATAGTATCAAAAACAATAAAATATTTAAGAATACATTTAATAAAGGAGGTAAAAGATCTTTACACTAAAAACAATAAGGCTTTGATGAAAGACACTGAAGAAGACACAAATAAATGGAAAGGTACCCTGTGTCTATAGACTGGAAGAATTAATATTGTTAAAATGTCTATGCTAGAGGAGGAGCAAGATGGTGAAGGAGTAGGAGACCTAAGTTTTGTCTGGTCCCAGAATTTAGCTAGAGAGGTATCAAAACATCCTGAACACCTATGAACTCAACAGGAGATCGAAGAAAAGAATAGCAGCAACTCTCTGAATGGAAAAGTGACCACTGTCTGGAAGGTAGGACATGTGGAGAAGTGAATCCGAGGCGATATTTGGGAAGATAGATGGCGGGGGAGGGGGCCTCCGTCAGCAGCTACCGGCAAGGGATAGAGCTGCGGAGCACAAAATCAGAACTTTTAGAAGTCGGCTCCACTGAGGGAAGTTCCTCCACTGGCCAAGAGGGGGATGGAACCCTCGCTAGGACAGTGTGGTCTCAGGGCCCTCGGGCTCACAGAAAGACCGGAGGTGCCTGAGTGTGGCAGAGCTCCCAGGTATCGGAGCAGGAAAGCCGGCTGCAGAGACAGAGCCGAGGAGTGGGCTCTCAGCTCGGGGCCGCCATAAACCGTGATTTGCAGCACAGTCAGGCCACTACTCTTCCAGCACGGACAAAACAAGCAACAGATCCGGGGAGACTCCCCTTCCTCCCTGGGGAGGAGTGGTGCAGGAGCACACTGCAGGGATCTGCTGGGTTTGGAGACTCCAAACAGGGTCATGTGCCAGAGATAGAAATGCTCGGTCACAGGCCGGGTGAGCATGGAGTGCGGCCAGAGACTGGGGAGACGGGAGTGATTGACTGCTTTTCTCTGGGGGCTCACTGAGGAGTGGGGCTCCTAGTTCTTGGTTCCTCCGGGGCAGAGATAGGGAGGGCGCCATTTTCACTCTCGTCCTCCAAAGCTGTATGGAAAGCTTGCAGGGAACAAAAGCCCCCAGGAGTAAACCCGAGCAGATTACTTAGCCTGGACCCAGCAAGGGAGGGGCAATTCCGCCTCCGGCAAAGACATTTGGGAACCACTGCAACAGGCCCCTCCCCCAGAAAATCAGCAAGAACAGCCAGCCAAGACCAAGTTTACCAATCAATGAGAATGGCAGAAGTCCAGCACTAGGGGAATACTGCACATAGAATTCATGGCTTTTTTCCCATGATTCTTTAGTCTTTCAAAGTTAAATTTTTTAATTTTCTTTATTTTTTTCTTTTTCTATTTTTTTTTTGAATTTTTTTTCCCTTTTTCAACCAACATCTTACCAATCCCTTTTTTAAAAATCTTCTTTATTTTTCATTTGTAGAATCATATTATATCCCTTCATTGTAGTTAACCTTATTTTTGGTACATACATAAGTTGTTCTCCCTTTAAAATTTTCGGATACTGTTGCTTCTAACAGACCAAAATATACCCTAAATCTCTAGTGTATGGCTTTGTTCTAGTCTCCTGCCTGACCACATTCTCTCCCTTTTTTTTTTTAATTTCCCTTCTTTCTTTTTTCAACCAACTTCTTATCAATTCCTTTTAAAAATCATTTAAAATTTTCATCTTTATAGTCATATTCTATCTCTTCATCGTATTTACCCTTATTTTTGTACATATGTAAGTTTTTCTCTCTTTAAAATTTTGGGAGGCAGTTTCTTCTAACAGACCTAAATATGCCCAAAATCTAGTGTGTGGCACTGATCCATTCACCAGCGTGATCATAGGTGTTCATATTCTCTTTTTTTTCTTTTTTCTTTATTTTCCTTTCTTTTCACCCAGTTTCAGGTCTCTTCTGATTTATTTAGTGTATATTTTTATGGGGTTATTGTTACCCTGTTAGCATTTTGTTCTTTCATTCATCTGTTCTCCTCTGGACAAAATGACAAGATGGAAAAACTAACCTCAAAATCATAATAATAATAATAAGATGCAGTACCGACTGCCAGGGACCTAATCAATATGGACATTAGTAAGATGTCAGAACTAGAGTTCAGAATGATGATTTTAAAGATACTAGCTGGGCTTGAAAAGAGCATGGAAGTTATTAGAGAAACCATTTCTGGAGAAATAAAAGAACTAAAATCTAACCAAGTTGAAATCAAAAAGGCTATTAATGAGGTTCAATAAAAAATGGAAACTCTAACTGCTAGGATAAATGAGGCAGAAGAGAGAATCAGTAATATAGAAGACCACATGATGGAGAATAAAGAAGCTGAGAAAAAGAGAGATAAACAACTACTGGATCACGAGGGAGAATTCGAGAGATAAGTGATACCATAAAGCAAAAAAAAAAAAAAAAAATTAGAATAATTGGGATCCCAGAAGAAGAAAGAGAGAGAGGAGCAGAAAGTATTTTGGAGCAAATTATAGCAGAGAACTTCCCTAATTTGGGGAAGGAAACAGGCATCAAAATCCAGGAGGCACAGACAACCCCCCTCAAAAATCAATAAAAATAGGTCAACATCCTCACATCTAATAGTAAAACTTACGAGTCTCATAGACAAAGAGAAAATCCTGAAAGCAGCTCGGGACAAGAGGTCTGTAAGCTACAATGCTAGAAACATTAGATTGGCAACAGACCTATCCACAGAGACCTGGCAGACCAGAAAGGACTGGCATGATATATTTAGAGCACTAAATGAGAAAAATATGCAGCCAAGAATACTATATCCAGCTAGGCTGTCATTGAAAATAGAAGGAAAGATAAAAAGCTTCCAGGACAAACAAAAATTAAAAGGTTTGCAAACACGAGACCAGACCTACAAGAAATATTGAAAGGGGTCCTCTAAGCAAAGAGAGAGCCTAAAAGCAACATAGACCAGAAAGGAACACAGACAATATACAGTAACAGTCACCTTATAGGCAATACAATGGCACTAAATTCCTATCTTTCAATAGTTACCCTGAATGTAAATGGGCTAAATGCCCCAATCAAAAGACACAGGGTATCCAATTGGATAAAAAAAATAAGACCCATCGATATGCTGTCTTCAAGAGATTCATTTTAGACCCAAAGACACCTCCAGATTGAAAGTGAGGGGGTGGAAAACCATTTACCACACGAATGGACATCAAAGGAAAGCTGGGGTGGCAATCCTTAGATCAGACAAATTAGATTTTAAACCAAAGACTATAATAAGAGATGAGGAAGGACACTATGTCATACTTAAAGGGTCTATCCAACAAGAAGATCTAACAGTTTTAAAATATCTATGCCCCTAACATGGGAGCAGCCAATTATATAAGCCAATTAATAACAAAATCAAAGAAACGCATCAACAATAATACAAAAATAGTAGGGGACTTTAACACCCCCCCTCACTGAAATGGACAGATCATCTAAGAAAAAGATCAACAAGGAAGTAAAGACTTTAAATGACACAATGGACCAAATGGACTTCACAGATATATTCAGAACATTCCATCCCAAAGCAATGGAATACACATTCTTCTCTAGTGCCCAATGGAACATTCTCCAGAATAGATCACATCCTAGGTCACAAATCAGGTCTCAACCGGTACCAATGGAGTGGGATCATTACCTGCCTATTTTCAGACCACAATGCTTTGAAACTGGAACTCAATCACAAGAGGAAAGTAGGAAAGAACTAAAATACATGGAGGCTAAAAAGCATCCTACCGAAGAATGAATGGGTCAACCAGGAAATTAAAGAAGAATTAAAAAAATATATGGAAACCAATGAAAATGAAAACACCCAACTGTTCAAAATTTGGGGGATGCAGCAAAGGCAGTCCTAAGAGGAAAGTATATAGGAATACAAGCCTTTCTCAAGAAACAAGAAAGGTCTCAAGTACACAACCTAACCCTACACCTAAAGGAGCTGGAGAAAGAACAGCAAAGAAAGCCTAAATCCAGCAGGAGAAGAGAAATAATAAAGGTCAGAGCAGAAATCAATGAAATAGAAACCAAAAGAACAGTAGAACAGATCAACAAAACTAGGAGCTTGTTCTTTGAAAGAATTAATAAGACTATAAACCCCTGGCCAGAATTATCAAAAAAGAGAAAGAAAAATGACCCAAATAAATAAAATCATGAATGAATGAGGAGAGATCATAACCAACGCCAAAGAAATACAAACAATTATAAGAACATATTATGAGCAACTCTATGCCAGCAAATTAGATAATCTGGAAGAAATGGATGCATTCCCAGAAATGTATAAACCACCAAAACTGAACCAGGAAGAAACAGAAAACCTGAACAGACCCATAACCACTAAGGAAATTGAAGCAGTAACCAAAAATCTCCCAACAAGCAAAAGCCCAGGGCCAGATGGCTTCCCAGGGGAATTCTACCAAACATTTAAAGAAGAATTAATAGCTATTCTTCTAAAACTGTTCCAAAAAACGGAAATAGAAGGAAAACTTCCAAACTCATTTTATGAGGCCACCATTACCTTGATCCCCAAATCAAAGGCCCCATCAAAAAGGAGAATTACAGACCAATATCCTTGATGAACATGAATGCAAAAATTCTCACCAAAGTACTAGCCAATAGGATCCAATAGTACATTAAAAGGATTATTCACCGGGTGCCTGGGTGGCTCAGTTGTTAAGCATCTGCCTTCAGCTCAGGTCATGATCCCAGGGTCCCAGGATCGAGTCCCACATCGGGCTCCCTGCTCGGCGGGAGGCCTGCTTCTCCCTCTCCCACTCCCCCTGCTTGTGTTCCTGCTCTCACTGTCTCTCTCTCTGTCAAATAAATAAAAACTTTAAAAAATAAAATAAAATAAAATAAAAGAATTATTCACCATGACCAAGTGGGATTTATTCCTGGGCTGCAAGGTTGGTTCAACCTCCACAAATCAATCAATGTGATACAATACATTAACAAAAGAAAGAACAAGAACCATATGATTCTCTCAATAGATGCAGAAAAAGCATTTGACAAAGTACAGCATCCTTTCTTGATTAAAACTCTTCAGAGTGTAGGGATAGAGGGAACATTCCTCAATATCATAAAACCCATCTATGAAAAACCCATAGCGAATATCATTATCAATGGGGAAAAACTGAGAGCTTTCCTCCTAAGGTCAGGAACATGGCAGGGATGTCCACTATCACCACTGCTATTCAACATAGTACTAGAAGTCCTAGCCACAACAATCAGACAACAAAAAGAAAAAAGGCATCCGAATCGGCAAAGAAGAAGTCAAACTCTCACTCTTTGCAGGTGATATGATACTTTATGTGGAAAACCCAAAAGACTCCACCCGAAAACTGCTAGAACTCATACAGGAATTCAGTAAAGTGGCAGGATATAAAATCAATGCATAGAAATCAGTGGCATTTCTATACACCAACAAGACAGAAGAAAGAGAAATTAAGGAGTCGATCCCATTTACAATTGCACCCAAAACCATAAGATACCTAGGAATAAATTTAACCAAAGAGACAAAGAATCTGTACTCAGAAAACTATGGAATACTCATGAAAGAAATTGAGGAAGACACAAAGAAATGGAAAAACGTTCCATGCTCATGGATTGGAAGAACAAATATTGTGAAGATGTCAATGCTACCTAGAGCAATCTACACATTCAATGCAATCCCCATCAAAATACCATCCACTCTTTTCAAAGAAATGGAGCAAATAATCCTAAAATTTGTATGGAACCAGAAAAGACCCTGAATAGCCGGAGGAATGTTGAAAAAGAAAAGCAAAGCTGGTGGCATCACAATTCCGGACTTCAAGCTCTATTGCAAAGCTGTCATCATCAAGACAGCATGGTACTGGCACAAAAACAGACACATAGATCAGTGGAACAGAATAGAGAGCCCAGAAATGGACCCTCAACTCTATGGTCAACTAATTTTCGACAAAGCAGGAAAGAATGTCCAATGGAAAAAAGACAAGTATCTTCAACAAATGGTGTTGGGAAAATTGGACAGCCACATGCAGAAAAATGAAACTGGACCATTTCCTTACACCACACACAAAAATAGACTCCAAATGGTTGAAAGACCTCAATGTGAGACAGGAGTCCATCAAAATCCTAAAGGAGAACACAGGCAGCAACCTCTTCGACCTCAGCCGCAGCAAGTCCTTCCTAGAAACATCGCCAAAGGCAATGGAAGCAAGGTCAAAAATGAACTATTGGGACTTCATCAAGATAAAAAGCTTTTGCACAGCCAAAGAAACAGTCAACAAAACCAAAAGATAACCACCGAATGGGAGAAAATATTTGCAAATGACATATCAGATAAAGGGCTAGTATCCAGAATCTATAAAGAACTTCTTAAACTCAACACCCAAAGAACAAATGATCCAATCAAGAAATGGGCAGAAGACATGAACAGACGTTTCTGCAAAGAAGACATCCAAATGGCCAACAGACACATGAAAAAGTGCTCAACATCACTCAGCATCAGGGGAATCCAAATCAAAGCCTCAATGAGATATCAACTCACACCAGTCAGAATGGCTAAATTAACAAGTCAGGAAACGACAGATGTTGGTGAGGATGCATAGAAAGGGGAACTCTCCTACACTGTTGATGGGAATTCAAGTTGGTGCAGCCACTCTGGAAAACAGTATGGAGGTTCCTCAAAAAGTTGAAAATAGAGCTACCCTACAACCCAGCAATTGCACTACTGGGTATTTACCCCAAAGATACAAATGTAGTGATCCGAAGGGGCACGTGCACCCCGATGTTTAAAACAGCAACTTCCACAATAGCCAAACTATGGAAAGAGCCAAGATGTCCATCAACAGATGAATGGATAAAGAAGATGTGGTATATATATGCAATGGAATATTATGAGCCATCAAAACAAACAAACAAACAAACAAAAAACACCCGAAATCTTGCCATTTGCTATGACGTGGATGGAACTAGAGGGTATTATATAAGCGAAATAAGTCAATCAGAGAAAGACAAGTATCATATGATCTCACTGATATGAGGAATTCTTAATCTTAGGAAACAAACTGAGGGTTGCTGGAGTGGTGGGGGTGGGAGGGATGGGGTGGCTGGCTGATAGACATTGGGGAGGGTATGTGCTATGGTGAGCGCTGTGAATTGTGTAAGACTCATGAATTACAGACCTCTACCTCTGAAACAAATAATACATTTTATGTAAGAAAAAAAAAGAGAGAGAAGATAGTAGGAAGGGAAAAATGAAGGGGGGCCAAAATCGGAGGGGGAGACAAACCAGTGGCGACTATGGACTCTGAGAAACAAACTGAGGGTTCTAGAGGGGAGGGGGTGGGGGGATGGGTTAGCCTGGTGATGGGTATTAAAGAGGGCATGTATTGATTGGAGCACTGGGTGCTACATGCAAACAATGAATCATGGAACACTACATCAAAAACTAATGATGTAATGTATGGTGATTAACATAACATAATAAAATAAAATTTAAAAAAAGTCTATGCTACCCAAAGCTATCTATAGATTCAACACAATCCCTATCAAAATTCCAATGGCATTTTTTACAGAAGTAGAGAAAAATAATTCTAACATTTATGTAGAATCACAAAAGGCTTCGAATAGCTAAAGCAATCCTGTGAAAGAAGAAGGTGGGAGGCATCACCCTAAGTTCAAGCTATATTATAAAGTTACAATAATCACAACAGTATGGTATTAGCATAAGAACCAGCACATAGACCAAGAGAACAGAATCAAGAGCCCAGAAATAAACCAATGCATATTCAGCCAACCAATATTCGACAAAGGAACCAGGAATATTCAATAGAGAAAAGACAAATTTTTCAATAAATGGCCCTGTGAAAATTGGACATTCACATGTAAAAGAATGAAACTGAACTCTTATTTTACACTACTCACAAAAATTAACTCAGAATGGATTAAATACTTAAATGTAAGACCTGAAATCATAAAACTCCTAGAAAAAAAACAAAACAAAACAAAACAGGAAAGAAGCTCCTTGATATGCATCTTTTTTGGATATGACATCTAAAGCACAATTCAACATTATTAGAAACAAACAAGTGGGACTACAGCAAACTAAAAGTCTTCCACAGAGCAAAAGAAATCATCAACAAAGTGCAAAGACAAGCTATGGGATGGGAAACAATATTTACAAATCATATATCTTATAAGGGCTTAATATCAAAGATATAAAGAAATCAAGCAACAATAACAGATAACAATAATAATTATTATTATAATAATAAATAATCCAATTTAAAAATGGGCAAAAGACCTGAATAGACGTGTCTTCAAAGAAGATATTCAAGAGGCCAATAAGGAAATGAAAAGGCGCTGGACATCACTAACCATTAGGGCAATGGAAATCCAAACCACAATGAGATATCACCTTATGTCTGTTAGAACGGCTATCATCAAAAAGACAAGAAATAGGGGCACCTGGGTAGCTCATTTGGTTAAGCCTTGGACTCTTGATTTAGCCTCAGGTCATGATCTCAGAATCCTGAGATTAAGCTCCACATCTGGCTCTATGCTCAGCGGGTAATCGGCTTGAGATCGTCTCTCTCTTCCTCTGCCCCGCCCCCTGCTCTCTCAAATAAATAAATAAATAAATAAATAAATAAATAAATAAATAAATAAATAAAATAAATAAAATCTTTTTAAAAAAAATAACAAAAGCTGGTGAGGATGCGGAGAAAACGGTACCCTTAAGCACTGTTGGTGGGACTGTAAATTGGTACAGCTGCTATGGAAAACAATGCCAACATTCCTCAAAAGATTAAAAATAGAATGATGATGTGATTCAGCAATTCCACTTGTGGGTATATATTCAAAAGAAATGAAAACACTATACTGAAGAGATATCTTTGCAGCATTATTAGTTGTATCTTTGGGCCAGAACTAGAATTTGAAACCAAGCAATTTGACTCTATTCGTATTTATGAATTACTGTGTAAATTTATATTAATTTAAAAGTTGCTAACATGTATTAGGGTCTGCAATATGGAGAGGCATAGGGGACCAATCAAAAAGATATTAAAGTTCAAGTTTAGAACATTTCCAGTGTTTCCCCCAACCACATGCAGTTTTAAAAGCAAAATTTGAAGAGCTTGAATTCTGAAATTATAGTGTGAGACCCAGATTACCAGGGTTTGGATAACATAGCATGAATCTACAGTTATGAACAGATAATGCTTCCTAGAGGTTCTGTAAGTGGTTCAAGCTTGCTACATTTCATAGTTCAAGCAGCATTATTTCTGCTAAACATCTTGTGGCACTAGTACTGGTTACATTTACTTTCATCCTCTTACCTTCTTCCAAATTAGATTTCTGATCTATTTATCACAAAACTAAGACAATCAGAAACACTTTTTTGGGGCGCCTGGGTGGCTCAGTTGGTTAAGCGACTGCCTTCGGCTCAGGTCATGATCCTGGAGTCCCGGGATCGAGCTCCGCATCTGGCTCCCTGCTCAGCGGGGAGTCTGCTTCTCCCTCTGACTCTCCCCCCTCTCCTGCTCTCTCTCTCTCTCAAATAAATAAATAAATAAAAATCTTAAAAAAAAAAAAAGAAACACTTTTTTGCCTGTTTGTTTTGGTAATAAAAACTGTTGCCTATGTATCAATACTTGACCAGTCTGATGACCTCTGATCTTGCTTAGCCTGTAATTAATACGTCAACAGTCCAATGAAGTGGGGAAAAAGAGATTTGAGTCATCCTTAGTCTAAGAAACAGATGCTTTCATGTTTTTCTCCATGTTTTCTCATTGAATTAAATGGGCTTCATTCTGTAGTTATGTTGAAAAAGAAATAACTAAGAGCTTATAGAGAATCGATTATTTTTCTTTCTCTCACTCATCTGATAAATATTAATGGAATACCTACTATGCACCTTCTTTGGGGATTTAATAGTGAATAAAATAGACAAGTCCCGGGGCGCCTGGGTGGCTCAGTTGGTTAAGCGACTACCTTCGGCTCAGGTCATGATCCTGGAGTCCCAGGATCGAGTCCCGCATCGGGCTCCCTGCTCAGCAGGGAGTCTGCTTCTCCCTCTGACCCTCCCCCCTCTCATGTGCTCTCTCTCTCTCATTCTCTCTCTCGCAAATAAATAAAATCTTAAAAAAAAAAAATAGACAAGTCCCCTGCTTCTTGCTGCTAACAGAGTCTTATAATAAACAAGTCAAAATTAAATAAATCAGAGGCACTTGGGTGGCTCAGTCAAGTGTCCGACTCTTGATTTGGGCTCAGGGTCGTAAGATGGAGCCCTAGGTCAAGCTCTGAACTGGGCATGGAACCTGCTTAAGATTCTCACTCCCTCTCTCTGCCTCTCCCTACCAACCCCACCCCACCTCTCCCCTTCTAAAAAAAAAAAAAAAAAAAAAAAAATCAAAGACTTACAGATGTAGATGAGTAAGTGAAGACATGAAATAAGGCATATAATAGATATGAGAATCTTTAACTGGACCAGCCAAATAGTTCTTCCTGATATTTTACTTTTTAACTGAGAATTGAAGAGAACAAACATGCTAGCAGTGCAGAGACTGTCATTCATTCATCCATAGATTTTAAACTATCAAATATAAATTTACATAATTTGTCAAAACATAGTAATGAAAACCATATTAAGTGATGCTCTGCCATAAGGTTAGGAAAGGGTCTCTAGAAGCAACTTTTATTTTCTCTAGGATTAAGAGGTCCATCACAAGGCAAATCTAATTACTAGAAAGCTGAATATTTTTTAGAGTGCCTTTGCAGTTAATCCATTAAAACAGTGAAATTCATTTTATTAAAATGGACAAAGCTACTACAGTTGTTAAAATTAATTATGATAATTACAGGATAATAAGAAAAGCAATAGCTGCTCTTCAATGACTATATTTCCAAGCACTTTATTGCCTAACTGCATTCTCAGATTGATTCTGCCAGTCGGTATTATTAATCCATTTTACTAGTGATAAAACTGAGGCTCAGGGGAGCCTAAGCAAGTAAGTGGAATATGGATGGTGGGTGAAAAATCCACAATTTAACCCCAAATTTGATGAACTGCAACTACAATGCCAGGTGCCCTTAAAAGAGAGATAACTGTGGCTCCTGGGTGGCTCAGTCAGTTGAGTGTCCTACTCTTGATTTCAGCTCAGGTGCCGATCTCAGAGTGGTGAGATCCTCTGGTAGGGTTCCGTGCTCAGTGGGGAGTCTGCTTCTCTCCCTCTCTCTCCCTCTGCCCCTCCCCCCACTCGCCCTCTCTAAAATAAACAAACAAACAAACAAATAAATAAAGGTTTTTTTTAAAATAAAAGATAGATAACTACGTTTTATCATAGTATTTTTGAGAAAGATTACCAACAGGAATTAGTTAAATGGCTACCACTGGGGGCTTCCCCCCCCAGCTGATATACAGGTTAATTAATCCATTTTATTAGAAACACCATTGCTAGTATACATAAACCTCCAGCACAGAACCTTACTCATGCAGGACTACCAGTACTTTCAAATAAAGTAAAATCCCATATTATAACGTATTGCTGTAGCACTTTTCCATTTACAAAATACTCTCAGTTTTTTCATGCAGTTCTCAGAATGACCCTGTGAAGTTGTTATTACTATTGTTTCTCTTTTACAGATGAGGTCACTCCAACTTACTGAAGCACAGTGATTTGCTTAAAGTCCCACAAACAATACATAGCAGAACTTACTTCAAACCATATCTTGATGGTTTGTCTAATCCTCTTTCCAATGTATCATGTTTCTTTTCAGAAAAAATGAGCTAATTTTGTTGGAGCCCAAAGTGTATATGAACATGAATGGGGATAGGATAGAAGTCAGGGGATGACAATAACTATGTATGTATGTTTGGAGATCTTACAGGAAAATTTATATATGCTCATTAAAATATCACAGGAGAAAGCTAGACAGTACTTTGCCCAGGTAATTGCTGCCATGCCTCAAAAATATCTGCTGAATTTTGAAATAACTACTGTCAAAGAAGACTTCATTGATACGTGAACTAGTTGGATTTTCCTACTCTATAGTAAAAGAAGTTAGTGCTGCAGGTTTGAACCAGCATACCACAATTATGATAAAAGAGAGAGAAACAAAGGATTAGCAGAATTTAAAAGAAACACAAAATATTAATAAAGTTAGTAATTAATAAAAGCGACAAGAAACCAAATATATATTGCTTTTCTACAGGGTTTTCAGAAATGGCCAGCTCAGGTCACCAGAGTGAAGCCCAATGATTAAAACAGTATCCCATACTGGCAGGAACCAGCACTTGAACTCTGAGGTTAGGAGGAACTGGCCTTAAGCCACTAACTCTTCAAATTGCTAGCTGTCTGACCTCAAGCAAATAACTCAATCTTTCTGTGTCTTAGTTCCACCACCCTATAGAAATGAAATTTATACCTAACTTACAGTCTTTTCATTAAAACGATTTTTAAAAACCTCCATGAACTTACTGTGTAGCACACAGCAGGTGTTTAATAAGTATTTTTTTAAATTTCTCTTTTCTTTGCTCTGTAGTAATCTGCAGAATATAGAAAATAAAAATGGATGAATAATTCAAGGATATTTCCAAATGGAAAAGGCTCTACTAGGGCTAGTTTTTTCAGTGTACTTATTTGTTCTAATGTCAATGAGATGAAAATACCAGAAACTGAAATTACAGTCTAGAATATATAGTGTTATATTTATTATGACTCTCTATCTTAGATGAATAATATAAGTTTTGTGCAAAACTATTCTGAGGTGAATCTGTGATAAAAGTCCAACTATATTTTTGATATTTGATAGCAGACAGTTTCAAGCCCCGCTCTTCTTTGTTCTCCTCTGCCCCATACCTGGACAAGACAATAGAAAAGGCCAAGTACTCCCTTGCTTGGAACAAGTGGAAAAATCCAAACCACACAAAACCTGGTACTCTTACCTGGGAATCCTCACCCAACCCCACCACCTAACCATAATGTAAAATGAAGCTGTCACCTACTCCCCTTAACTACAGCCATCCAGGACTAGCTTAGATGTCTGTCTACTCTTCCCAGAAGGCTCCATTATGTGAGTAAAAAACCTCTCCATACCTTGTTGCCATGTGTGTGGCATCATCAGTCTCCACAAATGAACCAATTTTGAGTGATGAGGGTAGATCATACTCTCAATGGAGCAATCACAAGATAGGATCATTTTCATAAGGCAAGTTATCCATATTAAAATGTGTGCAAGGGGTGCCTAGGTGACTTAGTCGGTTGAATGGCCAATTCTTGGTTTCGGCTTAGGTCATGATATCAGGGTCCTGGCATCGAGCCCCGAGCCAGGCTCTGCACTCAGCAGGAAGTCTGCTTCAGGATTCTCTCTCTCCCTCTGCCCCTTCCCCCCACTTGCTTTCTCTCTAAATAAATAGATGAATCTTTTTTAAAAAGTTTTAAAAATTAAAATGTGTCCAACAAAAAATAGTTAGGAACATGAGACTATGTATGAACAAATGCATTCACCTATGTGTGTAATGTATGTATATACATATATACACACACCCCCACATAATTGTATGTATGTGTGTGTGTTTATATTTATACCTACATGCTAAGCGTGAAAGCAAAGAATACAAGTTGTCTTAGAATTCTTAGAAAGCACAATGGCTGGCAGCACACTACATAATCAATAGAATATGAAAGAGGCTCTTCTTTTTTTTTTTAAGATTTTATTTATTATTTGTCAGAGAGAGAGAGAGAGCACAAGCATGGGGTGTGGCAGGCAGAGGGGAAAGCAGGCTTCCTGCTGAGCAAGGAGCTCGATGCAAGACTTGATTCCAGGACCCTGGGATCATGACCTGAGCCAAAGGCAGATGCTTGACCGACTGAGCCACCCAGGCGTCCCAAAAGAGGCTCCTATTCTTGACTTTAGCTGGGCTATCTTTTGAGTAGGATCCCATGAAACCTAGGTATGAATGAGAATAATTTGTGAATAAAAATGAAATGAATGATTGGAGATCCAGGACTCTGCTTTTGGTTTCAGTTCAGAGTATACTTCGACAAGCTCTTTTCAAATCCTCACCTCTTGGGGCACCTGGGTGGCTTAGTCGGCTAAGCATCCGAGTCTTGATTTTGCCTCAGGTCATGATCTCACAGTTGTGTGATTGAGCCCCATGTTGGGCTCCGTAGAGTTCAAGCGCAGAGTCTGCTTGAGAATCTCTCTCTCCCTCTGCCTCTCCTCCTCCCCCTGCTTGTGCTCTGTCTCTCTCTTGCTCTCTCAAAATAAATAAAACCTTAAAATAAATAAAGTAAAATAAAATAAAATAAAATACCTTCTTAGGAAACTCCACTGGGATGCCAGCACCATCACCTCTTTGATCTCAAGAATTCTTGTAATGAAATATAAAGCCCACCCACCAGGGTGTACCTTCAGTGAGGAGCTGAACGATTTCATTTTATAAAGTTAAATAGGCAAAATGCCTGCCCTCAGAACAGTAAATCCACTTTATTGTTACTTTAAGTAGTGTTTAGAACAAATGTCTAGTGAAATGTGGCCTATTCAATAGTAATGGGTAAGTGGCTATTGGAACTAGAAATTCCAGAATCATCTATAAATACAAAAACTCGGAGATGATCAAGCTGTCATTTCAAATCAGTAGGGAAATGATCAAGTATTTTATGTGTTTTTCTGAGAAAGCTAATATATAGAAGGAAAAAATTGTAAATTCCTACTCTATACCATACACAAGTGCTAATTCCACCAATATTAAATATTTAAAACTCCATTCAGAAGTAAATATAAACAAAATAACAAAAGATATTGAGTGGATAGGAATTTCCATAAGAAACTCAGAAGATAGATCAAAATATTTGACAACCTTCTGTCTATCACATTATAGGCTAGAATATAAAAAGTTACAGTTTTTGAAAATAATATAAACATACATGCAAAAATTTTAATATGCAAAGCCCTTAAGAAAGAAATCCCACTTTTGAACAATAATTGTCAATAGAGGTAGGGCTGGCATTCATTGCTTATGCATTAGCATGCTTGTATTGATTGTTTATAGGTGATGCCAATTTTTATTGGTTTGGCACTTCTAATTAGTGTGTGCATTCTTACAGTCAGTGTCCATACCTGACTGTTGATAAATATTTTGAGTATATTATGGAGACTGGGTGTGTCAGGGTGTGTATTCAGGCAGGCATGCACACATTAGATAGCTTCTTTTCTATGTTGCATGCAATAGAGAAAAACTAAACATAAGTGATTATTAGTAAAGATTTATAAGTAAATCATTCAAAATTTATATGTGGGAATGTTATGCATCTGTTAAAATCACTGAGGTAGATCTATTTGTATTTATGTGAATACATATGTTCAAGAGAAATGCATGGGAATATGGAGACAAAAACTGTTAAGAGTCTGAAGACTAGGGCTGTGTAGATGGAAAACATTACTTATATAGGTCTATGTAGCTGAATGTTTAATTTATATAGGTCTGTATAGCACATGGTATTTTAATATGTAGATTACATGCTATATAATGTATTATATATGCCATTATGACTAATATTACTTCAGTAAAAATTATAACTAAGCAGATCATGAGTTTAGTACTCTATAAAAAGAGAATAAAAAGGGTATGAACTGCTTGAGAAATAACAACATATATCTTTGAAAGTGAAGCTGTAGGGAAGACTCTAGATTCAAATACTTTACTAAATTAACCAAGTTTAAATTCCAGCTTCTTTTCTGGTTGTTACAGAAGATGCAATTTCTGTATTTAACTACACAAGACTACTCACTGCTCAGGAATAAATTATACACACTCTAGCCTCAGTGCTCTGTTTAGACTACTCCTTGGTCATGAAGGTTTCCTCTCACCTCCACTCTCTCTCTTCGTGTGTGCATCATGCATAATGCTAACCATTTTAGTTACAGCTCAAATATCAACCCCTCTGTAGATTTCCCAGATACTTCCTTGGAAAGTTAATCTCTCTGTCCACTTTTCTAATTAAGCACATATCACTTTTCTAATTAAGTATATACCATCTCAGACTATAGGTTTTGGGGTGTGTGTGTGTGTGTGTGTGTGTGTGTTTTATGAGTGTCTCTTTCCTATACTTGTCTCTGACACCCTTTATCAAGACCAATGTCCTATTTGCCTTTGTATCTCCAGAATTTAACAAAATACATCAAAAGTAGGAAGTGCTTAAAATATTTTGTTGAATTACATTTATTTCAATTCAGTAAGAATGTACTCTACAAAGTGCTCTAAATTTGATTATATACATGTACTTTAAACTACATTCAAGAGCAAGATATTCAGAGATGTTTTTGAATTCCACATCACAAAAACTCCAGTAGAGTTTATAACCTCAAAAATGTAGTAAAGTAAAATTGAATAAAGAACATAAATAATTCACTTATAGGTCTTTGAAATTCTACAAAGATAGGACTGACGTTATTTATATATATAAGCATATATAATTTACATTATGTGTCTAATATAAATTTATATTATACATATTCACTAAAATAATCTATTTTTAAAAATTAATCTGCTTTATGCTATACATTTTATACTAATATAAGCCATAAATTAATTAGCACTTGTTGCTGCTACACAGTTACATGCACTGTTAAATGGATACTTGAAAGTTCTAAGTAATAAACTCCTCCATTTTTTGATAAAGCATGAGCAAGAGAAAGGAAGGACAGAGAGAGGGAGAGACTTTTAAAAACAGTTCAAAATGGATTTTAGCATAATCCAAATTTTCTTACTAAATTTCTATTATCAGAGTACACTATGCCTTTTTTCTTTAGTGCCTAATTAATTCACATATTCATAGGAAGAAGGCTTAGTAATAAAGGCTCTACTTACTACTATGCTATCCCCATAAAATTGTAGATTTAATGTCAGCCACCATCAACCAGATGGTTTTTTCCTCTCAATTTCTAATTTTAAAGTTAACATGACAATATCTCATTAATAACATATATACATGATGTGAAATATTTCATTAATAATGAATTATATTGATTATATGTTCAAATGATTATAATTCAAATGTGCTGGATTACATTAAATATATTATTAAAATGAATCTCAACAGGTTAACGTTTTTAAATGAGGTTATGAGATCATTTAAGTTTGCACTTGTAGCCTATATTTGTGGCTTATTTTATGAATCACTTGGACAGCACTGTTCTAGAAGTTTTTGCTCAACAGAACACTTTTGAGACAACACTCAAGTAATTTGACCTCTTCGGGAACTTGATATTTATTACAGGACTAGGGTGACCATCTCTTCTAGTCAGGGCTAAGGGGCTTGCTGAGATGGCAGATTTTCATCGCTAAAATAGGACAGTCCCAGGCAAATCAGAACAGTTGATCACTTTATACATAAAACTTTTTATCATGGCAAATTAAGTCTAGTATCTTTATCTAGAGGTTTCACAGGTACTTAAAAATTAACAAGTCCAAAAACTGACTTGCTCATCTTTTCCAACTCCAATCTCATGATTTCCAAACTCAGTTAATGGTGTCACTATCCACCTCATAATAAATTAAGAAGAAAACATAAAACAAAAACAAAAGCAAAACCTTAGGATTATCTTTTTTTTTTTTTAAGATTTTATTTATTTATTTGACAGAGAGAGACACAGCGAGAGAGGGAACACAAGCAGGGGGAGTGGGAGAGGGAGAAGCAAGCTTCCCGCTGAGCAGGGAGCCCAATGTGGGGCTCGATCCCAGGACCCTGGGACCATGACCTGAGCTGAAGGTAGATGCTTAAAGACTGAGCCACCCCAGCACCCCTAGGATTATCTTTGATCTTTATATCAACACTCATATCTTAACAGTCACTGAATTCTGTTAATACTACTTATGTCTTGGGAATCAATTCACCCTTTCTATTTCTACCACCTGTGTCTTATTTCAATTACTCATCATCAATTAGAAAGTTGTGGTTAAAGATAAGTTTGTTAGGCTTTCATACATGTTAAGTTTCAGGTGGTTGTGGGGGACTCAAGTGGGGATATGTGGCTAACTGTTGGGTCTGTTTCTTCAAACTGATAGACAGTTGCTGCCCATGAAACAAATGCTATAATTGTTATAATTTTCCTATGACGATATTAACAAATTTCCAGGAAACAGATGTGTGACTGATTAGCACATAGATGTCAGTGGAAATTACCAGAAGGGATTAGAATATTATGAAAAAAATATAACCAGAAGAAAACCTAGAGTTCTCATCTAAGATGATGGACGGAAAACAAGGTTATGCTCCTCTTTTCTAAGATACTCTTAAAGTATAAAATATTAATAATGAAAAAAACAAGAATGAGGCTATAGAGTGATGATTCAATAAAACCCTGAAACTGAAAAATTAATGAAGTGTTGACTGATAATGCACACTAGTCTAGAAGACACGCAGAATGAACTAGAGCCAAGGGGGGAGCCAGATGGGCCAAAAGACCACTTTAGTCTCCTACTGTGGAAGACAAGAGAGTAGCTGTTGACAGAAGAAAGTTGTTTATTTGCCTTTTTGTTTTGTGTATTTGCTTTTTTGTTGTTTGTTTTAGGCTCAGGCAGAAGTCATTGGATTTACCGTACTTCTTTTATAATGTTCTTTGCCCAGTATCTTACAAAGAGATACTTAGTAAATACTTAATGCCCTGAATTGATTTATCAATGTGGTTATGAAATAATTTCAAATATCAGAAACTCATTTAGGTAAAAGAGAAAGATCCATTTATCATTGAGCACTAGACAGACCTATGATTTTCGGGTTTTAAACATGAATAAAAGAGGTCTAAAAGAGTAAATGGTATTTTAATAAAGAAGCACTTTGAATTTATTAGTTTAAAACAGACATCTTAAATTTCTTACTAGTGTGGTCCAAAATAAACTACTTCA
Source organism: Mirounga leonina (assembly GCF_011800145.1). NCBI lineage: Eukaryota > Metazoa > Chordata > Mammalia > Carnivora > Phocidae > Mirounga > Mirounga leonina. The sequence continues at coordinate 4,760,222 of NW_023270418.1, forward strand.
AATTAACAAAACACTGTCTTCTTTGCTATGACAGATTTCCACTTCTCAACTATGTACATGGCCATAGTGTACTCATTGCAGACATAAATCTTTGCCTTACCCATAGATGGAAGTTTGGAAAATCTTAAAGAAAAAGCAAACAGTTCAGAGAGGATGAAAGAAGTGAACCCTTTCTAACTTCACTTTTTATCCTCAAAGCTGTTCACAGTTCTCCCACTTTTTTGTCCTCTCCTACCAATAGTTACTTTGTTGCTAAATTTCCACTAGTTTTTTGTGAGAACAGAAACAGTTCAGTTTCTACCTTTCGAACTTTTACCTAAAGAGAGTCCTCTTAATACCTTGGAAAGAGCCCTCCAGGTAAAGTAAATGGTAAGTACAAAGGTTTTGTGAGTAGAGTTTCCTGGCTTTGGTCAACGAGGAGCCTGGAGGCTAGGGTAGTGGGAATGGAGGAATCAAATGACTGGTAAATTATGTGAGACAACTAGCAGAGGGACCAAGTAATATATGGATGTAATATTATTAAACTTTATTCTGCGTGAGACAGGAAGCTATTGGAAGGTTTTAAGAAGAGGAGTAACACAATTTGACATCATTTGAACACAATCCGAATGTTTGTTTGTAACAGACATAAGAGGGTGGGACCATTGGAAATACAGAGACCCTTAGGAAGCTATAGCAGTAATCCAGGTAACAGATGTGGTAGATTGGATTAGGGTGGATTTAAAAAACTCAGTGAAATTTTCCAACATCATTTGTTGAATAAAATGTGGCAGATGCAGAAAAAAGAAAAAAAACTCAACTCCAATGTGTTAGGGGTAAACAGTGATGATCTTGATAATAGCATTTTTTATCAATTGATTGATTTTTAACCCACTTTATTGAGATATGATTAATATTCAAATGCTATGCATATTAATGTATATAACTTAATGAATCTGAAGTATACATCCATGAAACCACCACCACAATCTATGCCATAAATATATCCATCATCACCAAGTTTCCTTCTACCTTCTTTATTTCTATTATTATTATTTTTACTATTATTATATGATAAGAACACTTAACAAATGGTCTACCAGTTTCAATGGAGTGAAGTGGGTTTAAGTATGAATAGAAGAGCAAGTAGAGATCACGAATATGGACAACTGTTCAAAGAGTTAGAAAGAGGAACAGATAGAAAAGGTGGTAGCCAGGCAGGAATATAGATTCAGGGAAGGGTTTTGTAAACTTATATTGTTCGTGTATAGTGATGGTAATGAACGAATAAGTACAGAGGAAAAAATCGGTGATAATAAAAAGAGGAGAATAACTCTTAACCCAAAATCCTTGAATAGGCAAGAGGACTAGGAACAAATGCACAGCGAAGGGACGTTCTTATACTCATGGAAAGTATATCCATCGAACATCAAGAATAAAGCAGAATATAAGGGCACCAATTAAAGCAGCTTGGTAGATTTAGTGTTGGATGTGTGGGTAAGTTCTTTTCTGATTACTACATCATTCTCTTTGAAAGAATGAGAACTGGGGGGAGGGCGTGTAGGAAGTTTGAGGAGGAAAGATGTGCGAAATGAATGTCTGGAGATGGAGAGAGTAAACTTACCAGCTTAAATATAGTAGAATTGATGAAATCCACTGAGGACTTATATAGTCATAAATTTAAATTGAGACCAGTTAGTACACTTGTGTATTTCTTTATACTCATGGGAAAAGAGTAGAGAAATATTAGTATTGAACCCAGTTTGGAAGTGCATTCAGGTGAGTATTCAGACAGAGAGAGAGGCAATGGAGTTTAGACAATAAGCAAATAAGTTACTGAATCTAAGGCAGGAAAGGAGTGAAAAAAGAATATGAAGTAGATGAGAGGCAGTGGTAGATCAAGAGATAGGATGTGTCAGTTGGGCTATATAAAGTAGGTATTTTAAGTTGGGCTATTAGAGTGAGTAAAATGGTAAGACAGTGAACAGTCCTTAGAAAATGAGATGCTTTAAGATTTTGGAAGGTATGAAATTACTGGAAATAAAAAAATAAGGCCATAGTAGTGTTAGGAGAGAGGACTGAGGGTAACAGGAGATGGAAAACTTAAAAATGTGAGAGGCCAGAGAATGGGGGTGGGGGCTTATTAGGAATTGAAGGAGAATGCCACACAAGGTATCTAGGAACAAGCTGAGTGGGGTGGCAGGTGACAGTATCTAATGAAATAAGCTTCAAATGTAGATGTTAAGGAGAAGAGAATAATAGTGATAGGCAAATGTTAGGTAAGAATCTAGATGACACATTCCTTGGAATGAGAGACTATAAAGTTGTACTATTATGTGATATAGTGTTCCCAGAGGACAGCCAGATTTCTGCTAGAGTGGGAAAGTTAAGGAGACATTCAAGTCAAACATTAGAAAAGAGTTAACTTTGCTGAAGCCATATTATGTGTTCCAGGGGTCACAGAGGAAAGGTTTGGGGCATCAGGAGATGGGATTAGAAAAAGAGTTTACAAAGATGAATGAAGCGTAAACTATGAGTATTGAATTTTCTGTGGTTACTGAGGTTAGCACAGATATAAGGAAGAAAGAATTCACCCTGAAACCCTCTTGCAAGAGGTCAATGATCTATTCTAATTATAGCCTCCTTCCTGGAATTGGTCTCTTAGACAGATTGTGATGGCCATTTGCACAATAGTGGTAGGGAGAAAGGGAAATCCTGCCAAAATTTGCAGAACACTTTTGGTTCCTTTTTTAAATCTGCCAACAGCAGTGTCAGTGCCAGGCAATTAAAATATTTCTCAATGTATCAAACTTATAAATACAGAGAACAAACTGATGGTTGCCAGAGAGAAGGTGGTTTGGGAAATGGGCAAAATGGATGAAGGGTAGTGGGATATACAGGCTTCCAGTTATGGAATGAATAAGTAAAAGAAATAAAGGTACAGCATAAGGAATATAATGATACTGTAATAGTGTTGCATGGTGACAGATGGTAGCTATACTTCTGGTGAGCACAGGATAATGCACAGAGATGTTGAATCACTAAGTTGTGCACCTGAAACTAATGTAACAAGGTCAACTATACTCAGATTATTTTTTTTTAATTGTTAAGATGGTTAAAAAAAATTCTCAACAGGGGCACCTGGGTGGTTCAGTCGTTAAGCATCTGCCTTCAGCTTGGGTTATGATCACAGGGTCCTGGGATCGAACCCCACATTGGGCTCACTGCTTTGTGGGAAGCCTGCTTCTCCCTCTCCCACTCCCCCTGCTTGTGTTCCCTCTCTCACTGTCTCTCTCTCTCTCTCTCTGTCAAATAAATAAATAAATAAATAAATAAATAAATAAATAAATAAATAAATAAAATCTTTAAAAGATTCTCAACAGCAGAGAGTTATAATATAGTTGCTATATTTATATTTTCTGTATATTTTGAAATATTTGGCTAAAATTTTTCAAATATTTTCCTGTTAGATAATGAGCCTCCTTGTAAACATAATTTCATGTAAGTGTTTTTAAAAATACTCTGAGGGATCTCTGGGTGGCTCAGTCGGTTAAGCATCTGCCTTCGGCTCAGGTCATGATCCCGGAGTCCTGGGATCGAGTCCTGCATTGGGTTCCTTGCTTGGCAGAGAGCCTGCTTCTCCATCTACCTGCTTTGCCTGCCACTCGCCCTGCTTGTGCTCTCTCACTCTGACAAAAAAGTAAATAAAATCTTCAAAAAAAAAATACTATGAAATACTTAAAAACAATAAATGTTCAGGTGTCTTCCTGTTATGAGATAATTCAATCTAGTGTTTCTCGACAGGAACAATGTGAAGCACTTTCTTTCCTATTTTCATTATTCCTAGATCTTTCTCAACATTTGAAACAGGTAGAAACAAATAAGATTGTATCTCATTTAAAACTGGAAATGTAAATCACTTATAGCATTGTATATAATGGAAATTAAAAGACCTATACAGGACATATTATGTACATCCTAGATCAGATGTTCTCAAAATGTGGTCCATGGACAACCTTGTCCATCAGAACCATCTGGAATATTTATTTAGCATGTAGAGGTGTCTATGCCTCAGAGCACCTCCTAATCATGTTCTCAATATGTGGGATCCTAAAAGTCTAAATATGACAGATAGATAGATAGATAGATAGATAGATAGATAGATGATAGATAGATTCTCAGATAGATATTTAATAATACTAAATACTAAAATGTGACAATAATTGTAGTTTCAAAGTGAGTAGGACTTGGAAGAGAGAAAGACCACATATTTATTTTAACAATAATCAGGGAAGATTGCTTTGACTAAGAGTATAAATAATAAGACTTTTTCATTCTCACTATATGCTGTGTTAAGCATGTCTTAAATTGGGTTCCATCCAGAAGCAAACCCTAGACTCAAGACAAGAATTCAAGTACAAATAGTTTAGTTTAACAATGAAGGAAACACGAGTTGGGGAGAACAAAGTGTGGTAATTTTGTACCATGTCAACTATGCTTGCTACAATTATCCTACCTATATGGTTTGAGGTTAAAGTTGGCCACAAGGTGAATGTGCACATGATCGGGAAGGCAGATGTGAAGTAACAGCTATCATGCTTAGGAGATCAGGGGAGAGTGCTGGGCTTTCTGTTGCTCAATCACCTTTCATTGATCTATTGGATGCAGCCAGGGCCGCAGCTCCTCCCTATCCTGCAATATCCCCTCTCCAGGCTTATCGAGTCCCCAGCAGCACAAGAACAGTTCTGTGGCAAACAGCTCCAGCCTTTCTACAGATCATCTGTGCCCCCACGGGCAGAAACAGTGAGAGACAAATGTCTCTCCTGTCTGTCTTCATGGACTCCAACTGCGTCTTTCCCTCATTTCATACCAAGCTTTTTTTCCGAGTTCAAGGCTGCTGATCTGGAACAACTTCCGGTCCCTTACGCAATGCAGAGGCAACAGCCTTTCACAGACTTTTTGAGTGTCTCTCACAATTTTATAAACTCTAATCTGTAAAATAAATCCTTTATTGCATATCATTCATGGTGGTCCCATCTTTTTAATCAAACCCTAACCGACGCAACAGGGAAGGGTAGAAAACCAGTCAAGAGGGAGTTATCAAACAAGTTGCAACTGTATTTGACTAGAGCTCAATCCCCCTGGAGACTCTGGGAACCAATACAGAACACATGTCTTAGAGTTATTCCACTCTAGCAGAGAAGAAGCTGAAATGTTCATCTACCTACTTCTGCCAGCCATTGAGTAACAGCTGCTCTCAAGGAATAATTCTCCAGGTCTTATAATTTGGCAGATCTATGAGCAAAGCAGGCTCAAGTGGCCAGATAAAGCCCTCCAGCAGAGACACGATGGAAGTTAGGTGACCTGAACAGAAACCATGGGGGCCAACAGGATGTATCAGTCATTGACAGAATCATTTATGAGAACTTTGCAAGAATTAGCCCTTTTATCCTCATAGAAACTCTTCAAGGTATTCAGTGTTATTTACATTTGCCTTATGCAGTTAAAAAAAAAAGAGAGAGAGCTTTATATAGCTTAGGCAAAGTTCTCAAAGTCATGAGGTAATAAGTGGAAGAGCTAGGCTTTAAATCCAGAAACAAATTATTTCAAAGTCTATGCTTTTCATGACTATGATAGCTGACAGATCTAAGCTCAGTTTCTTTAATTATATATGGCTGTAGTCATGGTTCTGCCCAGTTAAGGCAGAGAATGATTTTCCCTCTAGCATGTACCTCAAACTCTTCTAGGTTGCTTAATTCCTCTGATCCTATTTATATTATGGAATCTCATTCTAATTTATGTGGGGCTCAACTGAGGATTTGCCTAAGAAGATCCCAGTAAAAGGTGGCCTAAAAAAATCAACCAATATGTTCTTCCCAAAAACTTATATGCAATTATTAAACATCTACTTTGTACATGGTATGGAGTTCAATTTAAAGAAGGATAAGACATACTTCCTGTTCCAAGATGGTCTTATCATCTATTAAGTATTGCCATAACCACCAAATACACCACCTTCTGCCTGCAGTCCAGCAAGTAGCCCCTAGATTGGAGCTCGTAGTAGTAGTAGTAGTAGCAATAGCTCTTAGTAGTTCCTATTGGCATCTTTTTCTGAGGAGAAAACTTAGAAAAGAGAGGGCAAAGGGTAATGGGACACATGTGGTTTCCATCCCTACATTTGGTCTTGGGCTACAGTTAGTACCTATCCTTTCCAGGAAATGGATCTGAGATTGAAAAATTGTTCAAAGATCATAACTTTGTACTGGAGTTAACATCCTCAAAGCCTCCTGCTTTATCATTCTTCCCTTTTTTCGCTTGTAGATTGTATTAGAATTCTCCAGAGAAACAGACCAATAGAATAGATAGATAGATAGATAGATAGATAGATAGATAGATAGATAGATAGATAGATAGACAGACAGACAGACAGATGGAGATATAGCTAAGAGGAGATTTCTTATAGTAATTGCCTCATGTGGTTATAGAGGCTGAAAAGTTCCATGATTTATCATCTACCAGCTGGAGAACCAGAGAGGCAGGTGGTGTAATTCAGTCCCAGTCCAAAGGCCTGAGTTTAAGGGAGCTGATCGAGCCCAAAAGCCCAGAAATCAGGAGCACCAGAGTCTGAGGGCAGGAGAAAATGGATGTCTCAGCTCAAGCAGAGAGAGAACAAATTCACTCTTCTTCCACATTTTTGTTCTATTCCAGCCCTCAAAAGAATGATACCCTCCCACATTGAAAAGGGTCATCTGCTGTACTCAGTTCACCAATTCAAATGCTAATCTATTCTGGAAACACTCTCACAGACACACTCAGAAATACTACTTTACCACCTATCTGGGTAGCCCTTAGCTCACAAGTTCACATATAAAAATAAGCCATTACATAGACAAAAAGTAAGACCCTTATTGGCTGCTTATACATTTTGTCTCTAAGGAGGATATGCCCTATTAATCATTTCCACAATTCCCTGCAGATCAAACTCCCTTAGCTTCCTCTCTGATATCACTAATAATTGAGGTCTTTTGACTTCTGGTTGTTAAGCACTGTCATCTGACCTCTATCACAGAGGGTCTCACATTCCTATTACATATTAATGAGCCACTCTCCTGCTGTCGGCACCCGCAGACACTGGAGACTCACCACTGAATTTTTTGTGATACTGATTCCCCTCAACAGAGCATTCCCAGTGGCCTTGGTGAAGGGGATGTCCTCCGGGTCCTTCTATGGTACATGATACTTTGGTGAGTCTTCTGCCATCATATAGCATATGCATTCCAGCATGACAACTTCACCATCTTTATTTCTTCTTCCAGAGTCTGCTGGGGCAATGCAGACATTACTTGACTTGCTATTTCCAGTTCTCCAGGGAACTAAGAGTCACTTCAGGATCAATTTGGTTTTCGAGCTCAGCACAGCCTTGTTAGCTAGGACTATTGATATCCATATTATGTCTGCACTTGTGAAAACCTGGGCCCTAAGAGTAGAATAACTGGCCCAAGATCATGCGGACCTTTCTCCAAAATCCACGCTAAAAGAAGAAAAAAAGAGCAATTTTGCTCCATTGTGTCTTTGTTTTTAAGTTGCTGTTGTTTTGTTTTGTTTTTTTGTTTGTTTTGTTTTCTTTTGGTGTGTGTGTGTGTGTGTGTTTGCCAGGAGGTTTAAATCCTGTATCTTGAGAAACATACAAAAGTCAATGGATTCTGACTTCTTCTGACCCATGTGGTCAAACATCCTCAAAATCCATTTCTGATGTATTCTTCCTATTCTGTTCCATATGCAAACAAATTCCTACCTAAGAGAGCTGGTCTCCAAAATTCCATTCTTTTATTGTCCATTTTCCTGTGGTATCCCCAGCTCCACTTGTTTTACTTTGGGTCCTCTGAAAAACAGGAGATAACAAGATAGGACTACACATGCAAGAAATGTATTGGAAGAAAGGCCCATGAAACATAAAGGGCAGAAGAAGGAAGGAAAAGCTTTCATACCACACCACAGTGCTGACAACTCTGAAAAAGAGGTGAAAGAGGATTGGTAGGAAGAATCACAGTCTGAAGCACAGTTCTGAGGAAGTTTTGGTGAGGACAAGGCATCAATCTCAAGCTAAAGTTTCCCATCAGAACTGTTCTTCCCCTTGCAAGAAGGGACCTCTATTATTACTCATGCCATGCTCAGTCAATATTTGGGAGCAGACAGTGGGAAGCATAGTCTTGGTATGAGCGTGATGATAAATAGGAGGACAGCAGTTGGAGCTATCAGTCAGATATGTTTCCCACAGGAGAAGATCGGAGTAGCATGTTTTCATGACCTCCACACAGAGGAAGTAATTTATGTAAATAAAAACTCAGAAAAACAGTGTAAAGCAATAAGAACCCCAAGTGAGACACGGATGAAATGAATTGGCAGTTTAGAAAAGTAGACGTGTTTGATGGTAGGGAAATGGTGGGGAGAACTGGTCTGGAAGGAGATGAAGTCTACAGATTATGTCATGAATTAAGTGGCATTGGAAATGGGATTTAAAGAATGTGCACGAGTGATGGGACTGAATTTTGAAGAACAGAGTGAAAGGGCATTCTAATAGAAGAAACAAAGCAAAACATTAGCTTCTTTGGGAAGTAGCAATAGGATTTGAACTGTGTGACATGGAGTTATGGAGGATATAGATAGAAAGGAAGTCATGAGTAGATTTTGTCATCTATTCTTTCTGGGCTCTGAAATCACTTCTTGTTAATTTGTGAGGTTAACTATTTTTTTTAACTACTGTGAATTTAAGATAAGAAATCTGATGATTTTTAAACTCTTGCACTTAAGACAATGCCTAACAATTAAAAATGTTCAATGAATATGTTCTGAGTTAACAACTGATTACATATTAATTGAGATAAATAACGTGGATGACAGACTCACAAATTTGTCGTTTTTTTGTTGTTGTTGCTACTATTTACAATTTTTTCCTTTGTGAGTCGGTTCAATAGTGAATCAAAGTTACCTAACTGAAAAATATTTTAAATACAACTTCATAACAATTTATACTTCTAATTATAAACTCAAGAAGCAATGACTCATTTTAATTTTAATTCACTTCCTCCCATTACTGTGCTAATTTAAAAAAAAAAAAGATTGTGTTAATGTTTTTCAAATTATGACCAAGCTACCTCTTCATGTTTGAATTAAAATGTATTATTCTTTTTCTGAGTATAAACATAACACATAGAATAAAATGAAATCACCATAATATCACTACTGAGAAATAATCATAGTTAATATTTTGATATAGTTTCTTCTGGTATTTTATTTAAGAAATTCTTAATTTCTATTTACTAGTATTTAATTGGCTCAAGAGTAGTTTCATATTTTCTTTATTCATATTTGTCAAGAAAGCTTAGAAACAAATGTGATATCCAAGCCATAGCAACTTTTTCTATTCCTTATTCTTGATTTTAAAAATTTCATTAATCTTATAACATTTTTATCCTTTTTTAAAAGGTTTAAATACATAATTTACAGGATTCACCTGGATTTATTTTTTTAAGATTTTATTTATTTATTTGACAGAGAAAGACATAGCAAGAGAGGGAACACAAGCAGGGGGAGTGGGAGAGGGAGAAGCAGGCTTCCCGCCGAGCAGGGAGCCCGATGTGGGACTCGATCCCAGGACTATGGAATCATGACCCGAGCCGAAGGCAGACACTTAATGACTGAGCCACTCAGGAGCCCCTCACCTGGATTTTTAATGTTCTCACCACACATCTGCCCAGGGCTCTTCCTAGAATAACTCTGTACTAGTATCTGCAGAGTTTGAAATGCAAAGACAAAGCAGAGACTCAGTAAATAATCACAGTATTTAGAAATATTAGGCTATTTTATTCTATTACACATAATACATTTTATTAAATGTTTCTATTTTCAAGATCATTTACAGTTCAAAGGGGCTTAGTCACAATAGCACATAGCTTTAACTCTTAAAGATGTTATACTAAATGGAAAGCACTGGATCATCTCTGCCTTTGTATGAAATTTAATCTGATTATTAATATTTAGTAAGCCTTCAAATCTACCATTTAAGCAATATTATTTAAATTGAGGACTTTAAGAGGCTCTTGGCTTTTTATGGCTAGTCCATTGAGAGGAAAAATAATTAACATACTGTGAAGTAAAATTTCCTAAAGTATTATCAGAAGAGTGCAAGGCACTTGAGGTTATAAAGTCACTTCTGTGCATCAGTGAGAGGGCTCAAGATCCTGTCCAATAAATACAATAAATAAAATTGATGTTTTAGATGTTTTTTTTTTTCAAAACTAAAAATTTGAAGACTAGAGAATATGGAATTTTAGAATTAGAAGAGATCTTGGAAATATTCTACTATTTGAGGTCAATACCTCAACTACCTTACTTTTTTTTTTTCAAGTAACAAATCTATTTCATTGCTAGAGGTTATATGAAGTACTATCTTAAGACCAATTTTAAGACTGATACTGGCTTCAGTCATAGAAAAACTATATTACGGATATAAAACCATATGTGTGGGAAATTGAATGGTTGGACAACTGCATGGTATGTGAAATTTTTAATTCAGTCCTTAAAACTTTAAGTAAAGAGAAATTGATTTTCCAATGTCATGTACTAGTAATACTAGTGGATCCCAAGATAGAATTTTGGTCTCTTAATTCCCAGATCAATGGTTTCTCTATTGTCCCATGTTTCCAATTAAGCTCTACCAAATTAGTTGATAAATTGTCTGCCTAAAACCTTTATATGTAATGAGAATATAAAATTTAACTATAATTTAAATTATTCAGTATTAAAGCTGTCTTTCATAAAAGTATTCATGAAGCTTAATTTTAAATAAATTAATGATGATATAATTAAGTTAAATATTACAGTGTTACATTTTTGATGTCCTATCTATACTTAATGATGTTTTTGAACAAACCTGCAAGACATTTAAAATAATTGCTTGCTCAAAAGCTCTAGAAAATTCAATTTATTGAGGACTAATTGTCAAGGTTAATTAAATATATATAGCAGTGAATAATGAATAAATTGATAGAATCTTTGCTTTCTACAAAATGTATTTCAAACTCATCAAGATATTTGTTCTATTGTTGTCTTTAGTGAAATGTTTATCATAATGTTTTATAATCAGTCACTTTAATATTAAAAATTTGACACCTAAGTTTTCTTGACTGTTATTTCAAAATATTTCTTGTAACAATGAAGATTTTGGAATGGAATGAGCAATTAAAGAGATGTTATAGTAGTTGTGGAATTGCTTATGTAACAGAAATTATTAGAGAAGCCAATATTCTTTGGGTACTTTGAAATCAATGTATACAGAGTCATTAAACTCTCTTCTTTTGGTTCTTATATATTTACTATAATATAAACATGTTATATGAGAATTATTGTAGCTCACAAATAGACGTTGATCTCTTCGAGGGTAGAGGTTACATCTTTGCCAAAGTTCATGGCCTGTAATAAGATCAATTACTGACTGGGGATGGACTAAGAGATAAAGGGATAAAAAAAATTACATCAGAAAAAAATAATTACATCAGGGAGTTTAGCCATGTTCAAATATAATTTAAGACATGATTTAGAATGGTGATAAAGGTACTTTCTCATTTTACTCTTCCTTATCTTGATCACTTTGTTTTCTATACAACTTCCTCCAAATATTCTGTCCTGTGGTTCATTTACATTGCTGATATTTTTCAATTATGTTGTTCTCTAGGTTGCATAGTTTGGATTTTGAATAATTTAGATAGTTCTCAAGTCTTTTCTTCTGCAGTGCCTAATCTGCTATTAACCTCTTATATTTTTCACTCCTAGAATTTTGGTGAGAATCTCTTTTATACCTTCCATTTCTTTCCTCATCATGCTTATACTTTCCCCAACCTTCTCTCTCCTTCTCTCACATGCACACAGTTTTTAACTCTTTGTCTACTACTTCTATCATTTACATAATTTTTAATCTATTTCTATTTATTAATTTTTACCAATGTTTTTATCTTTACATTGATTTTATTTTAAAAAATTTATATGTAGAATTTTGTGCTGGGATGCAGTCAAGTTAAATGGAAACTGATGCTTTTGAACCTCACTTTCAAACTCTGGCAGGGCTAAAACAGCCTTTGGCCAGACAAATTTGGTCCTATTCCTGAGAAGATCCCTTCCTGATACCCTCCTAAGGACTCCACTCAATGTCCAATGTCCAACTGGGAGGCACATGAAATACTCCATACCCTTTCTGAGCAACTTTCCCTGGTGTCCAATATAATTTATATACACACACACACACACACACACACTATATTTTAGCTTTTTAAAATGGGAAGGCACTTTCCTGGTTACCTTATCATAGCCCTAAATCAGACCTCTTCCCTAATATTTTGAATGTGAAAAAGCATTTGGTTAACTTTCAGGTAAAGATTTAAAAATGAGACATGTGTTTTCCTCTACTCCCTCCTAAAACAGTACCAGAAAAATAATAAAATGTTTATAAAACAGCATACAAAACCTTATGAAAGGAGATAATAGTAGCAACATTTTAGTAACTGGGAGGCAGATGATGATGAGTACCAAACTAGGAGACAAAAGAAACCTAAATTCTCAGCAGTCGAAGAGAGCCAAGAGACAGCTCAGAATGCACTGCATAATCCCCCAAATGTGTGAACATCAGCAGTAATCAGTACCTCTAGAGAGAAAGGCAAATATTGGACTTAAAAAATGAGTATTCTGACTAAATCACAAATGCACTGTAAGAAAAAGGAAAGACTCAAAAGGTTATGTACTGTATGATTACATTTGTATGGTAGTCGGGAAGAAGTAAGCAAAATGTCTTCAGACAATTGCATAGCAGAAAAGATCAAGGAAAAGTGAGGAACTGATCTCTGTCCTACAATTTGAGAGCACATTCTGAGTTGATGTTGCTTCATTTATTAATGCCCTCTGAGAATGATTCTGTAAGCTGGTTATATATCTAACTCTATGGTTTTCCAACCCTTATTTATCCACTTACCCACAACTGCAAAATGAGTTATTTGAATGAATGTTGAATCAACATACTCCAGGTCTACGCTTTACCTTGATCTAACTCCTGTAAAAAGAGATGGATTAACTATGGTGGTTCTTTAATTGCTTTATCCAGAGATATTAAAAAGTATCCATGTAAATGTCTTCCAGAATGTTAAACAGGTTTTGCCATTAAACTTGTGGGTCCATAGATTCTGGCATTCACTTTAAACTCTTTTAGAAAATTAAGTAGCAGTTGGGCATTTTCTGGCTCTGATATGTTTCATATTTTCCATGGTTTATCAAATACTGACACATTCTCTCAGAAACTGCATTTTCCCTTTCATTCAGTACCATGGACACAATGCTCATGACGTAAAACCCAAATTCCTTAAATCTAGCTTAGTACTCTCTAGTCATCTATCTTGGGACTTATTTTTTCTTTTTCTTAGCCACATACTTTCTACCTCTAAAAACTGAAAACTGTTTTCCTTTGCAGAAGATGAAAATAAAATTGGAGCTTAGTAAGACTTATTTTTCTGTCATCTATCAAAATGTTAAAAACAAGGGCACCTGGGTGGCTCAGTCGGTTAAGCATCCAACTCTTGATTTTGGTTCAGGTCATGATCTCAGGGTTGTGGGATGAGCCCACATCAGGCTCTGCTCTGGGTATGGAGCCTGCTTAAAATTCTCTCTCTCCCTCTCCCTCTGCCCCTTCACCTCGCTTTCTCTCTTTAAAAATTAATTAATTAATTCTGAAAACAAACAATAGGTCAATTTATTTTGTTCCCTTTCATACTCTAAAATTATCTTATCCTAGAGAGTATCTTGAATTTTAATTCTAAATTTATATAATATTTTCTAATTATTGTTGGATTTCATATGAGACAGGATTCATTCTGAGTAATCAATACTATCTTAATTCATCTTTTTAAGGGATTAGATTAAAGCAACACATTGGATTAAAATAGAAGCTATTTTTTTCAATTAGCATTGTTATAACTTTTATTTGGATTTATTTTAAAACTTAGGAGTAAAACAAAGAACCTGCCTTACTCTTTACTCAGATTCATTAATTGACTCATTGTTTTATTATTTCTATTCTCTTTTCTCTGTAGCAGTTGACAGTAAATTGGAGATATTGTACCTTTTATACATAACAATTTTACTGTTTACTTCTAAAACTTTTACAATTACCAAAGTAGGATATTGACATTGACACATTTCTATTACCTATTTTACACTCTGTATTTTTAATGGTTAATTTTAAGTGTAACCTTTACTGGCCATTATGTGCCCAGATTAAACTGTATTACTGGGTGTGTCTGTGAGGGTATTTCCAGATGAGATTATCATTTTAAGCAGTGGACTCAGTACAATAGATTGCCCTCCTCAATGCGGGTGAGCATCATCCAAACTGTTGAGGGTCTGAATTAAAAAAAAGGCGAAGACAGTAGGAACTCACTCCTTTTTTCCCTGCACCACTATTGAGCTAGGACATGTCATCTCATCTTATGTGGCTCTCAGACTGGAATTTACCTTTAGGCTCTTCTGGTTCTCAGGTTCTGTTTCTGGTACCACTGGTTCTGTTTCTCTGGGAAACCCTAATACAATATTCAGATGTTATCAATTGTCCCAACAATGTCTTCTCTATGGCTCCTTCCCTGCCCACCCCCGCCCCCCAGTCTAGGATCATGCATTGAAGTTAGTTATGGTTTCTTATTCTCCTTTCATATGTAACATTTCTGCAGTCTTTTTTGTTGTTGTTTTGCATGAACTTGATATATTTGAAAATAACAGTTATTTGGTGGACTGTTCCTTGATTTAAGGTTGTCTGATATCTCTTCATGATCAGAAAATTTTGATTCATTTTTAGCAAGAATACCAAATAAATGATACAGAATCCTTCTTAGTACATCATATTAGGAAATGCATGATGTTCTTTGTCCCATTATTAGTGATATCAATGTTAGTCATTTGGTTAAGTGATGTCCATAATATTTCTCCATTCTAAAGTCATCATTTTTTTCCTCTTTGTAACTAATGAGTAAATTATATAGTTTGAGTCTGGATAAACAAATATCATATACCCAATAAATCTAACATCCATTTAAGATACCTGTCTGAACACATTATAATATGATGGCTACCAAACAGATATCTTCTAGGGTTATTAATTGATATTATACTGCAACTAAGACCTCATTCTTCCTTTGTTTTTTTCCTTCTTCCCTTCCTTCCTTTCTTCTTTCTTTTCTTTCGCTTGTTATTTTTTTCTTTCTCACTGTAAACCCATTTGTTCATATTTTATTCAATGGGTTACGATCTTTATTAATTTTAATGGTCAAATTGTCCCAGATTTGGCCAGTGGGGATCCTAATCTATGTCTATTCTTGTCATTTTTTTAGCACCCCCGTAATTTCTAGCACAACAAGATATTCGAGGCTCCTTTTGATTTTCCCTGTCTCAGTCATGGAATCAGCCATTTTTCAAAGGATCTCTGGTCCCTTTAGACTGTTATTTAGAAAGTAACATCTGAGCCAGTAAGTATTTTTTCTGTGCATTAAGTTAAATTTATTCACACTTCTTGGTGGAAAATAACAATTCCATAGCTAAAGAAATTTTCCAGAAGTCATGAAAATAGTAAATGGCATTTGAAAGTTCCGAATCTCCATCTCCTGAGTTCAGCTGGTTGTCATATTAAATAATAGCTGATTCCAATGTTTTATTTCACAGTAAAGTTCATCCATTCATTTAAAATACGATTTACTGAGCGCTTATAGACACTTTTATAAACACTAGAGATATAACAATGAATAAATTGAATAAAACCCCTGCATTCATGGAACTTATTTTCCAATAAGGGAAGGCAGTGAGTAAGAAAGAAAGATGTTAACTATAGAGTATTTTAGATAGTGAAAGTTGTTATAAAGAAAAAAATAAGGAAGGGAATAGAGTATATCAGATGGAATGTCAAATATAGCAGATGGTGCTGCAATTTTAAATAGACTGGTCCAGGAAGGCATCAGTAAGAAGGTCCCATATACATAAAGACCTGAAACTGATCAGGGTGATACCACGTGAATACTTGGGACTAGAGCATTCCAGACAGAGGAAGAACATGTGCCAGGCACTGATGTTGGAACATGCCTTGCAAATTTGAAGAGCAGTAAGGAAATTATTGTGGCTGAAGTGATATGGGAAAGGAAGAGAGTGGTAAGACATGAGTTTGGAAATGCTCTTGTGCTTCTCTCAAGAAAAAAAGAATAAATAGATTTTTACACAGATACCAAAACAAAATTATTATTTAAAAGGCAAATGAATACTATACTTTCAGACAAAGCTTACAAAAAATTAAAATAAAATTTCAGAAATCAAAATGAAGTTTAAAATAAACACATATTACTGATATGAAAGCATCAAAAAATGGGCACAGAGTCTTTTACCTGGTAGTCACTGAGTCTAATTTTAGAAATGAAATTTTTAAGAGAATAAAAGGGGCATATATAGGCAATACTAGGAACTGGGAAGATCAGAAATTAGCATTAAAACATAAATGAACACACAATAGAAGATTATAATTGTTTAAAAAGCATAGTTTTGTTTTTTTGCAAATTATAAGAAGAATGTATCTTCACTGGAAAAAAAATCTCACAGTATCAATAGAATCAAAGGAAAATAACAAAATTCCAACCACATGCCAACATTATTTCATATATTCTTTTTTATTTTTATTATTTATTTATTTATTTTATTTTATTTTTTTTACATATATTCTTTTTTAAAAAAAGATTTATTTCTTTGAGAAAGATAGAGCACATGCAAGAGCAGGGGGAGGGGCAGAGGGAGAAGAAGAGAGAAACCCAAGCAGACTCCATGCTGAGCGTGAAGCCATTGCAGGGCTTGATCTCACAACCCTGAGATCATGACCTGAGCAGAAACCAAGAGTCAGACACTTAGGACTGTGCCAACCAGGTGCCCCTATTTCGTATATTCTTATATCCTTTTTCCCTCTCTCTCTCATTCTTTCTCTCTCATAATGTGATAACAAAATGTCCTGGGTAAATACTCATAGTAAAAAAAAATCTATTGCACTATTTATTTTATTAATATTAAAATATTCAATAGCTAGTATTAAACTTCCTATTAGGAAAAAAAGAAAAATTAAGTTCTGTATCTATAGACCATAATGTTTCTTTAAGGTGCCTTATAGGGAGTTGTGCATACAAATGCATGCTGAACTTTTATGCACAGAAATATTAGAAGTTGGAGGTGAGAGGGAGGACAGGATCCCGACATTACAGGAGGCTAGATCCTGGAGAGAGAGATGATTTCTGTGCAATTCCTGTTTGCTGGTATAGTTGCCACACATCTTTAAAAGATTACGTTAACACTCATTTCTAAATTTCTTGAGATTTATGTGAGGTACAACACATACACTGTCCTAAAACCTTGGGAAAATCTGTAATGATATACAAATTGGGGGACACTGAGTTGCTTAGGGAACATTAAGTAAAAGGTAAAATGTTCAAGGCCTGGTTTGCAAGTTCAGCACTTCCAAGAATGTGGAACCAGGTGACTTTAAGAATATAAACCCAGTCCAGAAGAGTAATTGCTGCCAATAGTTCTAACAGTAAATGCTTTCTCATATTCTTCATCCTGGTCAAGTTTTTTGTTTAAATCTTCACCAAATTCACTTATTCATATGTTAATTAATTAATTAATTAATCACAGTTGCAGGCCCTCAGAGCACAATATCAAACAAAGCAGGCTTCTTTGTTCTCACAATGCTTACATTATCACGTATATTAGTGAGTGTGTTTGGGGATCAGCAGGGGAAATTGGGGCGACAGTAAAATAGACAATAAACAATGTTTACATGAAAAATAATAACATAAGTGAAATAAATGGTAGATGTAAAATGATATCTCATTATGTTAATCATCCTCTTATTTGTGAGGGTGGGTTTCCAGAACATGTCTCCTATTTGTAATAGTAACTGAATAAAAATGCTATTCTTGCTGGTCTCATTGTCAGCCCTGAAGATGTCACTCAGGAAGAAAACTACATGATCTGCCTTTTTATCAAGTCAACAATTCAAACCTTTGAGTCCCCTCAAAAGATGTAAAGTTCAGTTCTACTCCACCAGAAATTATCTCCTCTTGGAATTTTCTCATATGCTGAGAATATTGTAATACATTCAAATCTTATTCAAGAATCAAGAATGCATTTATCTTTCCTGTACCATCTGAAAGGCTTTTTTTCCCCTTAGTACAATCTGTTGCCCCTTGCTCTTCAATTATACCTCTAATTTCTTGCCTATTGAACATAACTTCCTTTTATACAAGTTGCTTTTAATTAAACTCTCTAGTTTTTATGGTTGAGATCTTTTATCAATTATATTAAATCACGAATATTATCTGTACACGGAATTACATCCCCAAAGCATACTCTTTCTATATTAGGGAGCTCACGAAGCTAACAAAATAATTGGAAACCTATTTATTGTGGCTTCATCTATGCTTGTTTGCCCCTTTTTTCTCATCATTGACTACGCTTGCATATGAACTTGAATTATTATGTTAAAGAATTCTTAATGGATTTTGTCCCTAGAAATTTGATTCCTGGTTTTCCATATCTCATTTGCTTTATGAAGCAGTTCTGTATATTAGATTATGACTTCAGATTAACAAAACTGTGATTCTTGAATGTCATCAGCAATAGATAAGAGAGTACATTAACTAGCATGTATTAAATGTTCACTATGGCCCAGATATTGCTATAGAAACATTACAGAATTCATCTAAGGTAGTCCTTATGTTATTTCTTTTCTGTAGTGAGTTTCAGGGAATAGCAATTACTGGAAAACATAAGAGTGAAAATATGGATTCTTGGCTTTGCTATGCCCCTGCTTTAGTCCTTTTAGTTGGGGTGACATTTTTTATTATTATGAAATAAGTAATGCGTTTTCACAAATGTGTAGTCAAAGTTTATTGTTTTTGTTAGAAAACTCCTGTTTGGGCGCCTGGGTGGCTCAGTCGTTAAGCGTCTGCCTTCAGCTCAGGTCATGATCCCAGGGTCCTGGAATCAAGTCCCACATCGGGCTCCCTGCTCGGCAGGAAGCCTGCTTCTCCGTCTCCCACTCCCCCTGCTTGTGTTCCTGCTCTCGCTATCTCTCTGTCAAATAAATAAATAAAAATCTTTAAAAAAAAAAAAAAGAAAACTCCTGTTTATGCAGAAATAATCATAACTGCAGCCTTAGACTCTTAAGGCACACATTTGTGTCATGCTCATGCACTAGTGCATCAAGAGTTGATGGAGGGGTTCAGCTTATTATAGTCACTTAAAGACTCAGGCTAATGGAAGCCTGTCTTTGTACTTCCAAAAACACCTCAATATGGTAAAAGAACATAGTGAATCATAATGTAGCTCATAAAGATTCTTCCTAGAAGGGACATACATCAATTCCATCCATATTTCATATTCTATTGCATGTAAAATGGTCATGCCTAACCTCAAAAGAAGATGAGGAAGGATATTGCTATCATGTCCACCAACGGAGATGGTTGGAAATATTTGGTGAACATTGCTATTGACAATCATATGCATAAGTCTTATATTAACAATATCTGTTGCCTGACTTTATTTTAATCTCAAGAAAACACCTTTAAAATAATACTACCTTTCAAAATGACCCAAGAGCTTAAAGTCAAAATTGATTTTGTAGAAAATCCTATTATGATAGATGAAAGAGAAACGCCTCACTGAAAAAATCAGTCGATGGACTGAAAGCGAATACTTTTTACTTTTATATTAAATAAGTTAATATCATCTGCTATGGATCAGATTTCTGGTTCAAATTTTATTTCTTTGCTCCTTTTATTTTTTATTTTTTTCATTTTCTTTCTTTCTTTTTTTTTTCCATCATAAGTGGGCTCTTTATTCCCCATCCCTTATTTCCCCCATCCCTCCTTCTGGTAACCATCCATACCTCCCTTCTGGTAACCATCAGTTTATTCTCTATAGTTAAGAGTCTGTTTCTTGGCTTGTCTCTCTTTTCCTTTGCTCATTTGTTTTGTTTCTTAAATTCCACATATGAGTGAAATCCTCTGGTATTTGCCTTTCTCTGACTGACTTACTTCGCTTAGCATATATCCTTTAGTTCTATCCATGTTGTTGCAAATGGCAACATATATATATGTGTGTGTGTATATATACACATATATACATGTATATACATGTATGTATGTATTTGCCACCACTTCTTTATCCATTCATCTATCAGTGGACATTTGGGCTTCTTCCATAGTTTGACTATTGTAAATAATGCTGCAATAAACATAGGAGTGCATGTGTCAATCTGAATTAGTGTTTTTGTGTTTTTTGGGGGTAAATAAATGCCCGGTAATGTGATCACAAATTTTGAGGAATCTGCATACTGTTTTCCATAGTAGCTATACCAATTTGCATTCCTACCAACAATGCAAGAGGGTTCCTTTTTCTCCACATCCTCACCAACACTTGTTGATTCTTGATTTTTCAATTTTTGCCATTCTGTTCTGAGAGGTGTGAGATGATACCTCCTTGTGGTTTTGATTTGCATTTCCCTGATGATGAGTGACGTTGAGCATCTTATCATGTGTCTGTAGGCCATCTGTAGGTCTTTTTTGGAGAAATGTCTGTACATGTCTTCTACCTATTTTTTAAATTGGATTATATGGTTTTTTAGTGTTGAGTTGTATTAGTTCTTTATATATTCTGGACACTAACCCTTTATTGGATATGTAATTTGCAAATATCTTCTCCCATTCTGTAGGTTGCCTTTTAGTTTTGTTGATTGTTTCCTTCGCTATGCAGAAACTTTGTTTTGATGTAGTCCCAATAGTTTATTTTTGCTTTTATCTCCCTTGCCTCAGGAAACATAACTAGAAAAATGTCGCTATGGCCAATGTCAGAGAAACTATTGTCTCTGCTCTCTTCAAGAATTTTTATGGTTTCAAGTCTCACATTTAGATCTTTAATCCAATTTGAGTTTATTTTTGTGTATGGTGAAAGAAAGTGGTCCAGTTTCATTTTTGTGCATGTGACTCTCCAGATTTCCCAGCACCATTTGTTGAAGAGACAGTCTTTTTCCCATTGGATATTCATTCCTCCTTTGTCAAAGATTAATTGGCTATATAACTGTGGGTTTACTTCTGGGTTTTCTGTTCTGTTCCATTGATCTATGTGTCTGTTTTCATGCCAGCACTATACTGTTTTAATTACTACAGCTTTGTGGTATAACTGGAAATCTGGACTTGTGATACCTCCCGTTTTTTTTTTGTTTGTTTTTTTTTTCTTTTTCAAGACTGCTTTGGCTACTTAGGGTCTTTTGTGGTTCCATACAAATTTTAGGAGTATTTGTTCTTGTTCTGTGAAAAACGCAGTTTGACAGGGACTGCATTAAATGTGTAAACTAGTTTGGCTAGTACACACATTTAATAATATTTGTCTTTCCTACCCATAAGTATGAAATGTCCTTCCATTTCTTTGCATCATCTTGAACTTCTTTCATCAGTGTTTTGTAGTTTTCAGAGTATAGGTCTTTCACCTCTTTGGTTAACTTTATTCCTAGATATTTTACTGGTTTTGGTGCAATTGTAAACAGGATTTTTTTTTTTAATTTCACTTTCTGCTGCTTCATTATTAGTGAATGGGAATGCAACAGATTTCTGCACATTGGTTTTGTATCCTGTGACTTAACTGAATTCATTTATCAGTTTTAGGAGGTTTTTGGTGGAGTATTAAGGGTTTTCTACATATACTATCACATCACCTGCATATAGTGAGAGTTTTACTTCCTCCTTACCAATTTAGATGTCTTTTATTTCATTATGTTGTCTAATTGCTATGAAGTGTTGAATAAAAGTGGTGAGAGTGGATATCCTTGTCTTGTTCCTGACCTTAGAGGAAATGCTCTCAGTTTTTCACCATTAGGTATGAGGTTGGCTGCAGGTTTTTCATATAAGGCCTCTATTATATTGAGATTATATTGAGGTATGTTCCTTCTAGACCTACTTTGCATAAGGTTTTTATCATGAATGTATGCTATACTTTGTCAAACGCTTTTTCTGCTTCTATTGAAATTATCATATGGTTTTTATCCTTCTCTTATTGATGTGATGTATCACATTGATTATTTTGTGAATATTGAACCACCCTTGTATCCCAGGAATAAATCCAACTTGATCATGGTATATATATATATATATATTTTTTAACTGATGGATTATCTGTTGGGACATATGCTATAGTTGTATATCTGTCAAGGTTTGGAGATACATAGGCAAGGATTTTCTTTTTTAAGATTTTATTTATTTATTTGAAAGAGAGAGAGAGCACGAGCAGGGGGTAGGGGCAGAGGGAGGGGGAGAAGCAGACTGCCCGCTGAGCAGGTAGGCCAATGTGGGATTCGATCTCAGGACCCAGAGATCACGACCTGAGCCAAAGGCAGACCCTTAACCAACTGAGACACCCAGTGCATTATTTTTTTTAAATATATTGTTGGATTTGGTTTGCTAATATTTTGTTGAGGATTTCTGCATCTGTATTCATGAGAGATACTGGCCTATAGTTTTATAGAACTTTTTATTTCTTTTTTTTTTAAGATTTTATTTATTTATTTGACAGAGACACAGCGAGAGAGGGAACACAAGCAGGGGGAGTGGGAGAGAGAGAAGCAGGCTTCCCACGTAGCAGGGAGCCCGATGCGGGGCTTGATCCCAGGACCCTGGGATCACGACCTGAGCCGAAGGCAGATGCTTAATGACTGAGCCACCGAGGTGCCCCTAGAACTTTTTATTTCTTAACGTGTTATATTCCTTTGAATTATTATGTATTTTACTAATACACCAAACACATAAAAATAAAAAAACTCCCCCTCCATAGTTTATACTCAATAGTACTTGTTTTGTTTTTGCTTTTTTCCCCAATATATTATATTTCAAGCTTTCATTAAAAAACAGAAATGTATTTTAAAAAGACATAATATTAGCAATGTTCAACTTTCTATTTGTTTTATTTTATTCATATATTAATTTTTGCTAACATGCTTATAAATATAATGATTGATTAATCCTTCACATGGTGATAATTTATTTTAGTGTTCTCTACTGTTGCTTACAAAAATTTATTATGTAAGTAACGCCAGAATAAGTACTACAGAGGATATGATTTTCGCCTTTTCTCTGATTATTTCCTCAGGATAAATTCCTAGGGATGAAATCATTGCATAATCAAAGATGACCATGAATTACAGATTATGATTTATTTAACTCTGTACAACTATGATACATAAAAGATTACTTGACAGAATGAATAAATTGAATCTCAAATTAGTAAGCATTTTTATATCTCATGTAATCTATTTTCATTTCTTTTTACCCCCCAAAATTGTATGTATTATCTTAATATGTTTGTCTTTATCAGATTCAGGATATCTTAATAAAATTTTAAAGAATTATCTTTAAAATAAATAGCTGCATGACAAAATTTTTTATAATGTAATAATATTCCTATAGCCTTGACATGATCATTCAATATTCTTAACAACACTTTTGAATGGAATAAAACATTTTTAAGAATTAGAGAAGTTGAAATTTTCGATTTCCTTATTCATCAGCCACTCATTTGATAAGCATGTGTGAGCTTTTAATATGTACCATACCAGAGATAAACAAGTAAGTGATATAAAATTCATATTGTGGGGATGAGGTAATAAGAGGAAAAGGTTCATGGTTGGCCAGTGAGAGTAGTCATTAATACAGTAGTGAAAAACACTAAACCCTGAATAAAAGGTGTCCAGCCATACTGCCCAAGATGATCACAACTAGCCATATATGGCTATATAAATTTAAATTCAAATAAATAAAAGTTAAATAAAATGTAAAATTCAATTCTTCAGTTACACCAGACAACTCTTCAGTGCTCAATACACACATATGGCTAGGAGCTATTTTATTAGCAAGTGCAGATTATAGAACATTTCCATCAGCACTGAAATTTCTATTCTACATCCGGTCTAAAATATGGGATGTGTGAGAATGGGAAAAAAAGATGTTTGAACCAAGATAGAAAGCTGGATTGGTACTTACTTCCTAGTCCACTTTCTCTATTTAACTGTTGTGGGGCAGGATTCCTCAACTTGAGCATAAATTTACACATTTTCTTTTTCTTCCCTTTGATTTTCTTCTATTTTTTTTTTTTTTTTGGTAATTTTCCTAATTTTTTTAAAAAACTGATGAATAAAGCTGAATAAACTGTTATTTTGTAACTGTTATTTGCAGTATTCTGTCTCACTAGATGTGGAGATTGTTACTACTTTGTATAAAAATCCTTTGATTTAGGCAATCTCTTGAATGAACTCTTTAAATATCTTAGATGTGTAAATGCAAAGCAACTTTGCAAATACACGCAACAATGCAAAGCATAGCTGAATGGGAAATCAGGACAATCAACATTATTTCTGGTAAAGTGAATCTGTTTGTTCTGTTGTGAAGGAGCTCCTCTTCCTCAGAGACGCCTTGGCTTTGTGTTTTCAAGCACACATCAAGCCTAACCTTTGTTAGCATTTGTTCACAGGGACATAGTGAGGAAGCTAAAGGGCCTTATCTCAAAGGAAACAAGACACTGTATGAACAGTTATTGGTCCTTCTAAGCCACCCTACTTTGAAGGTCTCTAGTAAACACAGAGGCAAAAATGGTAAATTGGAGGTTTTCATTCTAGATTCATTTCAAATCCAATTTATAAAATTATCCATGTAATATTACTATTGTGCCACAACACAGTAATTAAAATGCTCCAGTATGCATCAATAGAAGATGAATACTGAAATGACCAAAAAAAAAAGGCAATGTGGAAAGAGTTGACGAGGAAAGAGATCAAGTTTGTTGGTTTGAGCACAATACGAAACATTGAAGCTTGATTATTCTGTGGTTCAGCTGTATGGAAATATATCATCGTTGATGATGGCAGACCTTGGAATGTAGGAAGTCTAGGATGTAACTGTCAAAGCTGTCAGCGAGTCCTGATGGGTAACAGAGCTTTCTTGGTGACCACAACAAAGAGGATTCAAGTCTACAGTAGTAAGTGAGAGATTAAGAACTTCAGAGTAGAATTTTGTGTTTTATGGTTTGTTTAAAGCAAGTGGTAAAGTAATATCTTGAAATTAGTGGTAAGGAGCCTGAAAGTTGCAGGTAATATCTCCAGACCCCTACATCTGTGGAATATGAGAGAGGAAACTGCTTTCATTTAAGAGAGATATGTGGAAAGTGGTGTTGAGGAAAAGACCTTCCTCTTCCCTTCAAGGGCCTTCTGGTTGGACTTAGAATCAAACTGACATAAGACAGATTAACAGAAGAAAATCAAATTTAATAGTGTATGTATAGGGAATCCAAGCAGATGTGAAAATTCCAGTCAGTCAACAAGTGCTTATACAAGCTAAGGAGAGGGGTAGGGGCCTGAAACACAAAGGGGAGAAAGCTCATTAGCAAGAAGGTGAAAGGAGATGTCTGGAAAAACAAAGGTGCCCTATTATGCAGAGAGGTTTCTTAGGTAAAGGAGAGTCTCTGTTAATAACTCTCCTCCCAATAAAGGCTCTCTTTTCTAAAGTAAATTTAGGCGGTTGAGGACAAGGAAGACAGCTTTTCCAGCCTTGATTACTTTTAACTCAAAATAATGTTCATGCCAAAATGGCCCATCTGAGGGCAACCTCCTCTTGGCCCCACAGCGGTTGACTCCTGAAAAAATCCAGTTGTCTGTGAGGCAAGCAGGTAGAGATTACATGGTGATAAGAGGATAAAATGTAGATAGGATTACTGAAAACATTAAATGTGCTGAGGGCTATAGTGGGTGAGTTGAGAGGTGTTAAGAAGGAGGGGTGTTGTAATCAAAGAAAATATAACAGACATAAGAACACATAGCATCTGGCTAGAGGAAACTACATTTGTTTGGTGACCATGGATGACAGAATGAGACATGGAGTGGGACTGAATCTCCTAAAGTCTTGATTATGTTCAGGGCCTAGATGGACATGTAGAAGTCAGCAGACAGAAATCTTTGCTGAACATTCAAAGCAAATGTTATTGAGTTATCTGAGCATCTCTCTCTTTTTTTTTTTTTTAAGATTTATTTATTTGAGAGAGAGAGAATGAGAGAGAGAAAGCACATGAGAGGGGGGAGGGTCAGAGGGAGAAGCAGACTCCCCGCCGAGCAGGGAGCCCGATGCAGGACTCGATCCCGGGACTCCAGGATCATGACCTGAGCCGAAGGCAGTGGCTTAACCAACTGAGCCACCCAGGCGCCCCTATCTGAGCATCTCTTAAAACAACTGCAACAATCCTTTTTCTTAAGTTGTTGGTGGAATGAATTACTAGGCTTCTTGAATTTTCAACTTTTTAAAATTATAGCTATCCATGGATCTAGAAGGCTCTAGAAGGTTTTTCAATAGTGGACTATCAAATTTTCCTCCAGGGGTTATGGGGTTTATATCAAGCAAAATTTTTTAAGACCCTTATGTCTTTGGACCTATACTTTACAGAACTCATGCTCAGTTAGTAATTTATAAGGATTTAATGAATGTCCTCTGTTGATGCTATTGTGTTTGTTGCTGATTCGGAAGATAAAATCTTTTCAAGCATGGAGTCCAGTGATAAAACAGTTAAGACAATAAACAACAAATTAAAATTAATTATTTTATTTAATTACAGTCAAGACAAATGTCCTATGAAGATTTATGAAATGTGATGAGAATGTATTGTAGGAGAAGCTGGACCAATCAGAGTGAGGGTTGTACTTGTCTGGGTTAAGGGGGGAAGGGAGAGAGAGGTAATTCTTTTCATAAAGAAACACAATTTCAGCTCAGAACTGAAAGGAGACCGGTGTGAATCAGGAAGGAACAGAGCAAAGTGTATTCCTGGCAAAGAAAATTGCATACCAAAGGCCTTCAGGTTAAAAAAACAAAACAAAACATAGGAATTTAGCTCATTGAGTAACTCAGAAATGGGAAGTATGCCTGGGGCATAGCAAACTAGAGAAAGCAGGACACCTGTGTAACTGTTTTGAATGCAACACATTTCCTCTTCCCCATAGGCAAATTCTTGCACTCTGAAGCAGAGTTCAAATCTTTTCCTTCCTGATCAGGTGCCCTTGTCCTTTCTAGCCCAAGATGCCCTTCTTTGGATTTGATTTTCCTGTGGGTCCCTCATTTTGAAGTGGTTCACAGAGAGAGAGGCTCATACTTTCACTTACTCAACTGTCTTTAACTGTCTTTTCTGCTCCGGCTGCCCCGGAGGGCTTTATCATGGGTCCCATTTTATATATTGCCTTTGGCATCCGGCACATGCAGTTCTTTGCAAACAGTGGGTTTTCAACTAATAAACTGGCCAAATGCGTGAACTGTCACAAGTAACAAGTCTTAGGCATACACAATATGCCTTTGATTATTTTCTTAACAAGTATCTGTGAACACCATCTCTATGTCTGGCACTATGTTGAGCACTGGGGATGTAGTGAAAGTTTCAGCTGTCAGCAAGTCAATGTTCAACAACACTATTGTAAGTGATCAATGAAAGAAACTGTAAATGTGCTTGCCTAAGAGCAGGAGAACAGAGAGAGGGATGACCAGTGACAGACTCCACTGGCCTGTGTTCAGAGGTGGTGGGAGTGCTGATACATGACAAGCAAGGCTGAGGTAAGATATAAGTGAATGGGCTCAGTTCTGCAGTCCTGCCCAGTTCTCCTGGAGGCAGGTCTGAATTTAGTAGTCAATAAAACGCTCACAGAGTAAGAGACTGCAGGATAAGAGTGAAGTAAGAGCAAGCTCACTGTCTCATCACTGGGAGGTAAAGCCATATGAGTATGTAAGAGCCCACCCATGATCCTCTTCCAACAAATTCTCTTTGATACATACTATGTTCTAGAAAAAGGGATACACTAAAGAACAAACAAGATAAAAACTGCCATCAATAAAAAGCTTGCATCATAGTTTCCAAGATGTGCCAAAGTTATGAGCATCCACATTCTAATTACTTAGTAGGTCATTGGTCCTGCATGGGGCCTGGCCAGCACCCACTGCAGAGGACTAAGAATAAATCCTAAGGAAGAGAATGATCATTCCTAATGGTTACTGACTGCCATGACTTGGCATACTTTTTCCTTCTCAACAGATAGTGTAACACTGACTTACAGGAAAGCGGAGTACAGAATAGAAGGAGAGAGAGGTCACTGAGTTGCTTCTTCCTCAGTGGAAGATCTCAAATGTCATCCACCTGATGTCACATTGGTTGAAGTTTGGAATTCAAGATTGCCCTTTGGGGATGTTCTTGGTGACCTGAGAGTAACTGCAGTAATTATAGAACAGTTTTTCTGCCCCTTGAGAGGACTATGACTTACAGGCTTTTGTAATCTTGTGTAACAGAAGAGGATCGTATCTCTGAAAGGTTAAGGTGGGAAGTTGTTAGTCCTATGTTCACTTAACCTATTCACCTCCAGAAATGCCATAGCCAGTGTATGAGTCCTTAAACAAATCTTCTGAACTTTCTCACTACATGCAAGATGCCTCGGACTTAACATTTCATAAAGTAAAAACAGTGCATGATTTTCCATTCCCTGAGTCCACAAGTGGAAACAGTCAATCTGGGTCATGATATTTAGTCTGTTAAAGCAAATATTTCTATAGTACGTTAACCTTTCCTTCCATTCAGACTAGGTTCTCAAAATTACTGTAGGAATTACAAATATAGTGAAATTGATTTTCAGTTAGGCATGAATGAACTTGAACGTGAATGTGGCATGGAAGAAAAAAACCATATATATTAAATAACTAAATATTAAATAGCTAAAATCACCTGATAATGGATTCAGAAGTCAGCAGTCCCACCTCCCCTCTGTCACAGCTAGTTTTATTTAGGTCACCTTAAGAATATTTGATTCTGGGGCGCCTGGGTGGCTCAGTTGGTTAAGCATCTGCCTTCGGCTCAGGTCACGATCGCAGGGTCCGGGATTGAGTTCCAGATCATGCTCCCTGCTCAGCAGAAAGCCTGCTTCTCCCTCTGCCTCTCACCCTGCTCTTGCTCTCTGTCTTTCTCACTCTCTCTGTCTCAAATAAATAAAATCTTAAAAAAAAAGAATATTTGATTCTATGTCATCTGGGTTCAAATTCAGCTCCTATTTTTATAATTTCTTTGTTCTTTTGAGTTTTTTATCCCCTAGGGTACGTCATGGAGGCTCCGGCAGCTATTCCTTATCTATTTATTTCTTCATTTGTTCAATAACTTTGTGTGTCATCTATTCTGTGGGTACTTGAGATATTTCAAGGAAGAAAACAGAAATCCTTACCCTCATGAAGCTCACAATGTTGATACTCATGTTGATTAGCACCTTTATGTCTTATATTCTTTATTTACTGTCCTATCAGAATGAAGCTTTTTCCCTACATTTTCCTCTGATTCCTGCTGTCTGTTCATAGTGTCTAGAAAGTACTGACCTGGGCACTGAGATGTCTGCTTTTTATCTGTATTTTCACATCAATCTATTGCTTTACCAGATCTTCTAAATAATTGGCCATCTGTGCATAGCACAAAATAATGATATAGTACTTCTGAACATAATTATTATCAACAAAACTAAAAATCTGTGTCCATATTTACAAACTTGTGTTTTGAAAAGTTGTTAGAAAAACCTCCATTTTTAAAAATTTCTGTTCGAGGGATGCCTGGGTGGCTCAGTCGTTAAGTGTCTGCCTTCGGCTCAGGTCATGATCCCAAAGTCCTGGGATTGAGTCCCTGCTCGGCAGGAAGCCTGCTTCTCCCTCTCCCACTCCCCCTGCTTGTGTTCCTGCTCTCATTCTCTCTCTGTCAAATAAATTAATAAAATATTTTTTAAAAATAAAATAAAATAAAATAAAATTTCTGTTCGAATGCTGCAGCAATTCTATTTGCTAAAATGATGTCAGGATCACATAATGACCCCTCTTCAATAAAATAAACGTATTGGACATTCTCAGAAACATTATTCCATTTGATTCCAAACTGAAAAGATAATAGGATCTTCATCAAAAGCCTATGTTCTAGTTTTGATTTTTAAAAATATTTTATTTATTTATTTGTCAGAGAGAGAGAGCACAAGCAGGGGGAGTGTCAGGCAGAGGAAAAAGTAGGGTTAGCCCAACGCAGGACTCTATCCCAGGACCCTGAGAGCATGACCTGAGCCGAAGGCAGATGCTTAACCGACTGAGCCACTCAGGCCTCCCTAGTTTTTATTGGAGTACTATACTCACACTATGATTAGCAAGCAGCAAGATAATAATAAAAAAATATAAAAAGAAATGGAGGGGGGCGCCTGGGTGGCTCAGTTGGTTAAGCGACTACCTTCGGCTCAGGTCACGATCCTGGAGTCCCGGGATCGAGTCCCACATCGGGCTCCCTGCTCGGCGGGGAGTCTGCTTCTCCCTCTGACCCTCTCATGCCCTTTCTGTCTCATTCTCTCTCTCAAATAAATAAAAAAATCTTAAAAAAAAAAAAAAGAAATGGAGGAATACAAGAATATATAATTATTAGTAAGTTAAAAAAAGAAATAATAAAAATCATAATTCTAGTTTTAATTGTAGAATTGATTGTTACCTTGAACTAAGAACTGTAATGTAAAATATTTTTGACGTTAGAATTATGTTTTGTTTTTACTAAAAATTCTTCATGACTTATGTTTAAACACCATAAATTAAATATCTTTTGTGAACCTAATTTTTTTAAAAGATTTTATTTATTTACTTGTCAGAGAGAGGAGAGATCATGAGCAGGGGGGAGGGTTAGAGGGAGGAGAAGACTCCCTGCTGTGAGCCCGATGCGGGACTCAATCCCAGGACCCTGGGATCATGACCTGACCCAAAGGCAGACGCTTAATAAGGGACTGAGCCACCCAGGCGCCTGAACCTAAATTTTTTATGTGCGATTGAACTGCCACATTTCCAAAGTCCACGACACACACATATAAGTAGGAATGAAAGAGCAGAGTACATTTTGTGTTGATTATTATTAGTGAAATGTAATTCAGGAAGTCACCAGAAACTTATGTTTCTATGACTTGATAGGGAACAATATTTCATTGCATTTAAGAGAGGATGATTTCTTTCCCTCTTGGGTAAAGAAAGAAATAAGGGAAAGCCATAGTAAAAAAATAACTTCACAGCAACAGAGCAGGGAATGTAGCAGTGCTCAGAAGGAAAACAGAACAAATTTCCTGATGGAAGATGAATTGAGTTAGAGAGGAAGGCAACATTTACTAATTAATATAAAAGAAAAAGTCAAAATGAGATGAGAGCCATGTAATCAGGGTACAGCAGAAAGAAGTAATAGGAAACTAACAGCTTTCTCATAAGCTTTCGTGCTTTTTTTTCCTATCCAATGACTGAGTGTGTTTAAGATTGCCTAAATCCATAAAGAATGAAAAGTTCATGAGCATTTTAACATTATTTATAATACAGTATATAGATTTAAAAGTATGTCATATATATATGCACATATCCATATATACATATGCACAACAGTAATTTACTATTCCCTCAGCATCGTCATCAGACATTACCAGCAAAATGATTTCAGTATTACCTACACTTATTTTGGAAGAAAAGGGAAATTCAACAATACAACTTGCCTAAACTGTGAACCCTAGTGGATGTGGATGACATCTAATTTTTTTTTTTTATCATTTATTACTCTCCATTAGAAAATACGTTGTCCAAACTACACCCAAATGCCTTTATTACTGTGAGTTGAAGATTACCAAGTACCACTTTTAGAATACTTTATAATTAATAGCTGGTGCTATTTAAGCTTACTTACTGGGAATTTATCTCATCCATCAAGCTAGAGTTAACAAACTTGAAGTCATGTGTAATTGAGGCAAACTTTAAAATTTCAGAGTATTTTCTAATCTTATGAGCTATGTGATTTCAAATGTGAAATTCACTTAATTACTATGAGGCTCAGTTTCCTCTTCTATATAACAATCACCTGCTTCACAAAATTTCCTTGGGCTCAAATATGTTAATTTCTATGAAACCATCTTG
The DNA here is from genome assembly GCF_011800145.1 of Mirounga leonina. Lineage (NCBI taxonomy): Eukaryota > Metazoa > Chordata > Mammalia > Carnivora > Phocidae > Mirounga > Mirounga leonina. Next base: position 4,792,318 of record NW_023270418.1, read on the forward strand.
TTAACATGAAAACTGGATAAACTTATTTTTGGTAATGTTACAATTAATATATTTCAGAGATATTCTATATTTTTATGCCACCTTCTTGTTCAATATGGTAAGTACCTACTAAAAACAAATATTTCTTTCTTTTTTTTTTTAAGATTTTATTTATTTGTCAGAGAATGAGAGAGAGAGAGAGATCGCAAGCAGGGGGAGTGACAGGCAGAGGGAGAAACAGGCTCCCACTGAGCAAGGTGCCTGATTCAGGACTCTGATCCCAGGATCCTGGGATCATGACCTGAGCCGAAGGCAGATGCCCAACCGACTGAGCCACCCAGGCATCCCCAAATATTTCTTTCTTAAACTCCAGTCAAAAAGTGGTGGGTAACAGTCCACTAAGGAAATCTGTATATCCTCAAAATCACCATGTAACATTTAAAATAACTTACTTACAATGATTTATCATTTGTTTTGTTTTGTTTTAAGTGACTTCTTATCTATGTAAGTGATAAATAATACAAAGCTTCCAAACTGGGTATGATATGGCATTTAGGTAAGCCACAGATGAATATAGTGTGCCATGAAATATCAATGTTTAAAAACTATTTATATTAATACAACATTCAAAATCATTTTAACAACCAACTAGGAATTTTGTAACAATTATAAGGATATTTGGGCAATATTTATGTGGCTCATTCTGTAACATGCCTTCACTTAATGATTTTGTATCTGGGCATAAAATTTTTAATTCATAGCCCCAGCAGCCACAAAATTCTCTTCTAGTATCTTACAGCACCTCAGCCTGACCTTTGCCTTGAAACACCAAGAAAGTGTGATTATTACTTTAGATATCAGTGAGATAGGCAAGTTTTTTATTTTTCTTGTCTATGTAAAGGTCTAGTGTTTATTTTAACTTAATAATTCTATTTTCACAACATCGTTGTAAAAAGTGTATTGTAATTTATATCTTTATTAACAGTATTAGTAGTATTTGGTATTACATGATTCTATATATAATTGATTATAGTGTTACTGGATGATTTTTGGCTTTCAATTTTAACAACTACTTAAATTCTTGCTCACGATGGAAATGTTATGAATTACTGCTTATTCTTCTGAAATACCTAATAATGCTTATTTGTAAAAATAAACAATAATTAAAAATGATTCAATTTAATAATTCATAAAAGGGACTAGTACATGTACAGGAAATATTTTTTGTCAAAAAAATTTTTAGATATTACATCAACATAAAATTTATATTACTTAAAAATAAGTTTAGTTATTGAACTAAGTTAAAATTAATATAAAGTATTTCTTATACTGCACACGAGGTTAATGACTGTTATAGATAAGGATTTTCTCACATTTAATTCATACTCCTCAGTGTATTTCCCTTTCTTAGCCTAAGGGTCTTTCTACATGGAAAATTATGAAATAGAGGAATAATACCAACCAGACCATTGTACCTGACCAAAAAAACAAAAACAAAAACAAAAACAAAAACAAAAAAACACTAAGGTAGAGAAGCTATGTTTCCACTTTAAGGGGGAAGAAAACAAGTTAATCATTCTGTGAGTTTTGTTGCAGGCCCCAAATGCCTGATAGCATCTAAGAACTGGATCCCACACATGTCCCAGGACATTAGCTGTGAACAAAACTCAGCTAATCCTGGCATTGGTGCCCTATACCTTCAATCATCTATAACATGACACCTAGTATTCACCTGTCACTCACCTTTAATTAGACCCTACCCTGGATTCCTGAAGGAATACGTATGTTGGACCCCTTTTCCAATATAAACCCCTAAATATAAACCCCAAGTGAAAGCAAGACTCCTCCTTTTCTTTCCAAGTCTCCCAGTCACTCTGTCACTCATGCTATTCAATCAACTCTGTTCTCACTTCCTCTGGTGTGTGGTTGATTTCTATCCTGCACAAAACCAAGGACCCTCTTGGCTGCTCCCATGGGACCCTCCTCTGGTTACTCGGACCCAGCCTGCCTGCATCAAAACCAAAAATGTTGAACTCTTTTCAGCTTTTTTTTTTTTAATAAGTATAAATTAAGAAACAATATGTTTCCATGAGATTATTATATTTTCAGATCCAGCTGAAGAAGCTGTTTAGAAAATACTGCAATCAAGAGCTAAATCTAAAATGTCTCACATAATTACAAAATTACTTATTTTCACAATTGACTTGCAATTTTTAAAGCTATGATTTACACCAATATCACAAAGAAAGAAACATTTGCTCTTGAAACAAACTCTTATAACATGAAGTGACAACATGTCAAGTGACATAAAGACAACACAAAGTCAGATGACTGGTAGACTTCAAAAGTCTCTATTGCACATTGAATTTACAGTCAGTCCCTATGCACAGTTAATAAGACTAGATAAAATCCTTGAAGAGAAAAACTTGAATTAAATGTATTCATTTGGCAAAATGAAGCCAAAACACACTTCAAAGCCACAAATGAATACTGTAAACAATAAGATACTATGGAAACTTGCATAGCAAGTTCATTGATGGTGCTGCAGCAAGGAGAAAAGGGGATGCACATTTAGATCTTAATTTAGAAAACACTGAGATGCAATTAAGCATGGTTTTAGTCACGGAGAAGCTCTCCTGCATAAATGTTATCTGGTAGATCTGAATAATTAAGTAAGTAAATATGTCAAATTACTGAATCCAAGAAAACCAAAGTTGCTAGACTCACCTCTTCTGAACTTTGATGTCACAAGATGGGCTCAGTATAAGCACAAGTGTTGATGGTCCAAGAGGAAGGGTATTGTCAAAGTTTACACGCTCTATCTATTAATTAACTGATAAACAGGTTTTTTTTTCCCCTTATCTTGACTACTGTGAATAATGCTGCAATGACCATGGAAGTATAGATAATCTCTTTGAAATCCTAATTGCAGTTCTTTTGGTTGTATTCCCAGTGGCATATACATACAATGGAATGTTATTCAGCACTTAAAAAGAAGGCAATCTTGGGACACCTGGGTCGCTCAGCTGGTTAAACTTCTGCCTTCAGCTCAGGTCATGATCCTTGAGTTCTGGGATGGAGCCCCACATTGGGCTCCCTGCTCAGTGGGAGCCTGCTTCTCCCTCTGCCTGCTGTTCCCCCTGCTTGTGTGCACTGGCCCTCTCTCTCTTTCATAAATCAATCAATCAATCAATCAATCAATCTTAAAAAAAAGAGGGCAATCTTGCCATATGGGAAAGCATGGATGAATCTGGAGAATATTATGAGAAGTGAAAGAAGTCAGTCACAGAAAGAAAAATACTGCATGATTTCACTTACACGAGGTGTCTAAAATAGGCAAACTCATAGGCACAGAGAGTAGAATGGTGGTTTTCCAGGGCTAGAAAAGGAAGGAATTGGGAGGTGTTGTTCAACAGATAAAAAGTTTCAGTTATACAAGATGAATATGTTCTAGAGATCTGTGGTTCAACCATAGTGACTATGGTCAACAGTACTATATCATGCACTTAAAAGAATTGTTAAGAGGGTAGATCTTGTGTTAAGTGTTGCTGTTGCTGTAAGAAAACAACAACAACAACAACAACAAAGCAGCCTGAGCAAACTTTTGGAGGTGATGTATATGTTCACTACCTTGATTGTGCTTATGGTTTCATAGGTATATACATCCATCCAAACTCTTCAAATTGTATATATGAAATATGTATAGATACTTATATATCAATTATATCTCAATAAATCTACTTTAAAACAATTTTTAAAAGATTATATACTCAAAATGACTCCCATTTTTTTAGATTTGTTAAGGGATAGTCATTTCCCTTAAAAATAGGTAACCAAAGTGGTATTTTTGAACACATGAATTAACTTAATAACTTAATCAGAAATTGGCAAGTCCATGAGAATAGGCTAATGTATGTTGATGAAACACATGGATTCAGAGGCAGGAGAATCTAACATTGCAGAATTTAGTCTTAAATTTATTTTATTTTATTTTATTTTATTTAGTTAGTTATTATTTGAGAGAGAATGGGGGAAGGGGTAGAGAGAGAAGGAGATGAGCAGACTCTGTGCTGAGTGTGGAGCCCAATGAGGGGCTCGATTTCTTGACTCTGAGATCATGACCTGAGCCAAAACCAAGAGTTGGATGCTTAACAAACTGATCCACCGAGGCACCCCTGGTCTTAAATTTTAAAAAATCCAGATCAGTAGAACAACCACTGTGTATTCTTCAAGAAAACAATCATCATTACTTTGAAATTGTTGATAACAAAAAGTCTAATTGATTTTGAAACCTATTTTTACAAGAAATTTCAATATACTTATTTTTAAAAAATGAAATGTTAGACTTTAAGAAAAATTATACACTGATATGCAAATAAAAAAATACAATTAACAGAATTGAGATTAATGATGAGAAAGATTTTCCTGACAGAGTGATACACACACACGCACACATACACACCACTCACTATTATATATATGTGTATATATATATATATATATATATATATATATATATATAAAACCATTTATTACCACCTATTCATGTCAAATTTACCACCGATGGCTACTGGAAATAAAATAAAAAGATTGTTTTAAATACTTTGATCATAATTATATTTAAAATCTTATATAATTTCATGGAAGCAAGCCCCAGTGTGTCCAAAAACAAGATGCGATGAATTATGTTACCAAGTTTCTTATAAATGGCCCCAAATTCCTTCTATTTCAGTTAAATCTCCCATGAAAATATCACTTTCCATGGGAGTAATGATCTGAATACTTTGGAAAATGCCAAAATAGTGCGTAGTGCTCTTCTATTGTCTTGAAATGAGAATTATATATGGCATACCAAGTTGATTAATTCCAATGAGATTATGTCAAAATATCTATGGAGAGTCTCATAAAATAAAATTTAAAAAAAAAAGATCATTTGGAGAAACAAAAAGTAACAATGAAAACAAAACAAAACAAACTTTTGTCCTGAACCAAGTGGGTATCTTTATTTATAGAAAACTGATATATAATAGGCCATGTAGACTTAGTGGAGTCTGAATGGATACTGAAATTTAAATAAAAGTAAAATACTCTTCATTAACGTTCAAAACACATAAGCTAGCAATTCTCTTCTAAATATGCATGAAAAAATAGATTCTGAGACTGAAAAAGGTTGTTACTAATAATTTTTCCAGAAAGAAAGAAACTGAGACTGTCATAAACAAGCCAAGAAATAAGGTCATCCCAGCATAAATCACAATGACAAAAACAGCTAATTTACGTCCCTCCATACAAGACTGTTGTGTAGTACAATGTTGAGGGGCACCAACACAAACCATGTTGTGTTCCACCAGGCACCTATGACAAAGAATTCAACTTGAATCTTGCCCCATGGAATTGTGCAAAATGGTGGACCCAACCTCACTGTAAGTCAGGCACACTTCTGATAACTTTATATTAGGAATTTTATCCTCAAAACAATAGTGAGGGAGGGATGAGGGAATAAAGAGAGAGAGACTGAATAACGTGCTAGAGGCAGACAGGTAGTTAGTGGTGGAACTCCAATATGAACCTAGACAGTGTGACACTCAATGGTTAAACCATATTTGCTTCCTGTTAATATTTTCTGCAGCATATTTTCTTTAGCAATAGGTACAATGACTTGAAGGTATAAAAATTTGGGATGTATAATGCCTCCCAAGAATTGTGTCCTTTCAAATAATTTCCACTGCATGAATAGGAAATATGCATGCAAAACACATGCAAGTGAGTTGGGAACATTTCACAAAGTTTAGCCTGACATAATTTGTAAGTTAGAGCTTTACTTATGAAAATTTTATTTGGAAATGCGAGGAGAAATGAAAAATCATGCCATATATATTTTCTTAAAATTGTATTCTTCTGTTTATCATTCATGCTTTATATTTCCAGGCTCAATGAAAATGAAAAGGAACACTCATGGGAAAATATTCACACCTTTTTTCTTCTTGACACAGTCACTTAGGTAGACAATACTATGAACTCTCCTCATGATCTAAATGTGCTCCCAATAAAATAGTTCCCTGAAGGACGGATTTTAAATCAATCTTGGTTTAAAACTCAGGATCATATAAAGGGCTTGCTTATTATTCCTGAGCCCATAAAATTTAAAATCCATATTCCACATAATTTATTATACTTCTTTCATCCTCAGATATAAATATTAAAATTACTTCAAGATAAGAGTAGATACACAACAGGAAAAAAGATAAACTAGACAGGAGGGTCTTATGCAGAAAATAGCAAATACATGAAATCAGAGTAATGGAAAAAGGGAAGTGAATATAATAAATAATAATAAATAAATAGCATGATTATATTCCATTTCATCTTTATATAGCTCCTAATTATTCTAAATTAGAATATCAGTGATGAAAAATTGATGTCAAAATTGTGAACTTTAAGAGTGGTAACAATTTGGGACATTCTTGTGATGTGTTCACTTTCCAATCCATTTTCATATTATTAAGACTTCAAGATTATAAGAAACCAGAATTTTATCTACTAGACAGACTTCCTTTGAGTAAGGAACTTTGATAATTTAGAGAACTTTCTGTGAACAAGTAAGATAAATACATTATTGGGGTACCTGGGTGGCTCAGTTGGTAAAGCGTCTGCCTTTGGTTCAGGTCATGGTCTCAGGGTCCTGCTTGGCAGGAAGCCTGTTTCTCCCTCTCCCTCTGCTGCTCCCCTCACTTGTGCTCTCTCTCTCTCAAATAAACAAATAAAATCTTTTTAAAAAGATAAATACATTTTTATTTGTCTGTAAATAAATCCTTTTCTATATATAAAAAAATCAAATCAAATAATGAACAAGTTAGTGTTTCTATTTGTCCATTATGACATCATGTGAAAATGACTAAGTGCATTTTCACTGAGTATTTTTAGGATGGTCTGGCTCAGGATACAGATTAGACAGAGTACCAGAAAATAACTCTGGGTCCCTGGAGAAGCATCCAAGGGACTTATTATTAATATGTCATGAATAAAGAAAAAACAGTGGTTCCAAATATGAATGCCAGAATAATTATCACCAGGACTGATGCTTAAACTAGCAGGCACCATTTTTGAAATCAATTTCCTTTTTATTCAGCAACCCTATAGCAGGAGCCAAGGTGAGTGGTATAAGATGGTTAATGTTTCCCCAGCAAATCCAAAGGAAACGCCCAACCTGCCCATAAAGTTCTGTTGGAGGGCAGTGCTGTTTACCTTACAGCACAAGTACACAATCTTTCCAGTAAACCCTTCAGAGTATGCTGGGTATGAAATCTGGCAGACCTTATGCTATTATGGGAAGTTATATTTCTTTCTTTAAAATACATTGCATTTTTGGGGGGAAAGATGGTGGAGGAGTAGGGGACCCTATTTCAACTGGTTCCCAGAATTGAGCTGGTTATCTACCAGACCACTCTGAGCACCCATGAAACCAGCCTGAGATGTAAGAAGATCTGGATCTCTACAAACAGAATATTGCAGGTGGTTGGTTTTGAGGTATGAAGCAGGGAGCCGTGATTCCGCAGGCAGATATCAGAGGATAAATGGCAGCGGGAGGATGCCTGGCCATGGGGATCCTACACCGCCGGTGAGTGACAGCCTCTTGTGCTGCAGACGAGGCACAGACTAGCAGACCAGTAGCGGCAGGGAAAGGACTTTGGGGCAGCCCCCAGGGTGGAAACCCGGAGCAGCGGGTCGCGCCTGTGAACTGCAGCCCCCGGGACAGAAACCCGGAGCGGTGGAGTCGCGTGCGAGCGAACTGGGAGCAGCTTGCGGTTTTAGAAGCACAAAGGGCAGAGACATGCCCCGACCTGGAGGCAGGACTGGGAGCGCTGCGGAGGGGCGCACAACCCAGGACGCTGCAGTTTATAGCAGCACGGACAGAAACGGAGACGGTGTGGCCTGGAGAGCTCACTGAAGAACAGACTGAGGTCTCTCTGCTCTGAGGCAGAGGGTTGGAAACGGTCTCTTCTGCTCTGACTCACGGAAGAGACACGGAAAGGTCCCTCCCCCAGAAGACAGGCTGAGAAAACAAGAGGCCAGCAACCCTAAGGTCCAAGAAAACAGGTGCATCTTGCTTGGGTTCTGGTCAATAATTTGGACTCTATACATTCCCTCAAACACCCGTCAACAGAATGACTAGGAGGAGGAGCCCCCAAAATAGAAAAGACTCAGAGATTATGACTTATACTGCAGATTTACAAATGGATGCAGATATAACCAAGATGTCAGAGATGGAATTCAGGCTAGCAATTGTGAAGGCAATGGCTAGAATGGAGAAATCAATTAATGGCAACATAGAGTCTCTAAGGGCAGAAATAAAAGGTGAATTGGCAGAACTTAAAAATGCTATCAATGAGATCCAATCCAATCTAGATAATCTAACAGCTAGGGTAACTGAGGCAGAAGAGCGAATAAGTGACCTGTAAGACAATATAATAGATAAAAAGGGGAAAAAGGAGGCCAGGGAAAAACAATTCAGAATCCATGAAAATAGAATCAGAGAAATAAGTGACACCATGAAGCATTCCAATGTCAGAATAATTGGAATCCGGAGGGAGTGGAGAGAGAGAGAGGACTGGAAGATGTATTTGAGCAAATCGTAGCTGAGGACTTCCCTAATATGGGGAATGAAACAAACATTCGTGACCTAGAGGCAGAGAGGACCCCTCCCAAGATCAAGGAAAACAGGCCAACACCCCGGCATGTAATAGTAAAACTTGCAAATCTTAGAACCAAGGAAACCATCTTAAGGGCAGTTAGGGGGAAGAGATTCCTTAGGTACAGAGGGAGGAACATCAGAATAACGTCAGACCTATCCACAGAGACCTGGCAAGCCAGAAAGGCCTGGCAAGACATATTCAGAATGCTAAGTGAGAAGAACATGCAGCCAAGAATACTTTATCTGGCAAGGCTTTCATTTAGAATGGATGGAGAGATGCAGAGCTTCCATGACCGGCAGAAACTGAAAGAATATGTGACCACTAAGCCGGCCTACAAGAAATATTAAGGGGGGTTCTATAAAAGGAGAAAGACCCCAAGAGTGATCTACAACAGAAATTTACAGGGACAATCTATAAAAACAACGTCTTCACAGGCAACATGATGACAATTAATTCATATCTTTCAATAATCACTCTCAACGTGAATGGCCTAAATGCTCCCATAAAATGGCACAGGGTTGCAGATTGGATAAAAAGACAGGACCCACCCATATGCTGTCTACAAGAGACTCATTTTGAACCTAAAGATACATCCAGACTGAAAGTGAAAGGATGGAGATCTATCTTCCATGCCAGCGGACCTCAAAAGAAAGCTGGGGTAGCAATTCTTATATCAGACAGATTAGATTTTAAACTAAAGTCTGTAATAAGAGACACAGAAGACACACTATATCATTCTTAAAGGGTCTATCCAACAAGAAGATCTAACAATTGTAAATATCTATGCCCCCAACATGGGAGCAGCCATCTACATAAGCCAACTGTTAACCAAAATAAAGAGTCATATTGATAACAATACGTTAATTGTAGGAGACCTCAGTACTCCACTCTCAGCAATGGACAGATCATCTAAGCAGAAAATCAACAAGGAAACAAGAGCTTTGAATGATACATTGGACCAGATGGACCTCATAGATATTTACAGAACATTCCACCCTAAAACAACAGAATACTCATTCTTCTCGAGTGCACATGGAACTTTCTCCAGAATAGACCATATACTGGGTCACAAATCAGGTCTCCACTGATACCAAAAGATTGAGATTATTCCCTGCATATTCTCAGACCACAATGCTCTAAAACTGGAACTCAATCACAAGAAAAAATTTGGCAGAAATTCAAATACTTGGAAGCTAAAGACCACTCTGCTCAAGAATGTTTGGGTCAGAGGGGCCGGGGCGGTGGCGGCGGGGGAGGAGGCGGAGGAGGTGGTGGCGGCGGGGGCTGGTACCGGACCGGCGGGATGAGCGAGGCGGAGGCAGCAGCGGTGGCGACAGTGGCCCCCACTGCAACAGTGCCTGCGACGGTGGCATGGGTGGTAGCGGTGGTGGTACCGGTGCCCACGGGGGAGCCACAGAAAGCAGGTGGCGGAGCGGCGGCGGCGGGGTCGGAGCCGCCTCGGGCCCCGCTGCCAGGACCCCCTCGGCGCCAGGTCCCCGCACCCCTGGCAACCCCGCGACGGCAGCGCCGGGGACCCCCGCACCCCCAGTCCAGAGTCAGGCGGACGAGCCGGTGCTGGCAATCCAAGTCCTGGGCACTGTCAAATGGTTCAACGTCCGGAATGGTTACGGATTCATCAACAGGAATGACACCAAGGACGATGTCTTTGTTCACCAGACGGCCATTAAAAGAAACAACCCCAAGAAGTTCCTGCGCAGCGTCGGAGATGGGGAGACAGCGGAGTTCGATGTCATGGAGGGAGAGAAGGGTGCAGAACTGCTAACGTAACTGGGCCGGGGGGCGTGCCGGTGAAGGGCAGCTGCTATGCCCCCAATCGACGCAGGTTCCACAGGTTCATCCCGCGGCCTTGTCCAGCTGCCCCGCCACCCATGTCCCACCCGTCGGGCGGGACTGAACCAGGCAGCGAAGGGGAGTGGGCTGAGGACTCTGGGCAGAGGCCCAGGCGGCGGCGCCCACCTCCCTTCTTCTACCGATGGCGCTTTGTGCGAGGCCCTCGGCCCCCCAACCAGCAGCAGCCTATAGAGGGCACCGACGGGGTAGAGCCCAAAGAGACAGCCCCATTGGAGGGGGACCAACAGGGAGATGAGCGCGTCCCCCTCCCAGATTCCGGCCTCGGTACCGAAGGCCTTTCCGCCCCAGGCCACCCCAGCAGCCTACCACAGAAGGTGGGGATGGCGAGACCAAGCCCAGCCAAGGCCCCACTGATGGGTCCCCGCCTGAGCCTCAGCGCCCACGAAACCGCCCCTACTTCCAGTGGCGGTGGCAGCAGCCCCCCGGACCCAGGCAGCCCACAGCCCTGGAGATCTCAGCCCCCATCAACAGTGGGGACCCCCCCACCACCATACTGGAGTGACTCCAACACGAAGGACCCCCAGAGCTACCATCTGGTTGTCTGCCAGTTTTTCCAGCTGCCCTGTACCCCACCCAGCTCCCCTCCCCCCTTCCCATGACTCATGACATCAAAACATCGGCTTTCCCCTTTTCCTTGAGACTCAGGAGGGCCGAAGCAACAGCCATTTGCTTCTTCTCTGTCCCCTACCAAGGGCTGAAGGAAGGGATCCATCCTGTTGTTCAGAGGCACCATGTCCCTCCCCTGGATCAGGCTGAGAAGGAACCAGCCAGCTCTCACCTCCTCCTGGTTGTTTTTCTTTCCCACCCCAGTTTATTTTTGGTCTCTCCTCTAGCCCCTACCTCTGAAGCCATTTTATGAACTGTCATGTGCCACCTGAGCCTCCAGTAAAAACAAAAACAGGCTTTAAAAAAAAAAAAAAAAAAAAAAGAATGTTTGGGTCAACCAGGAAATCAAAGAAGAACTTAAACAATTCATGGAAATCAATAAGAATGAAAACACATAGGTCCAAAACCCTTTGGGATACTGCAAAGGCAGTCCTAAGGGGGAGATACATAGCCATCCAAGCCTCACTCAAAAAAATAGAAAAATCCCAAATTCACCAACTACCTCTACACCTTAAAGAACTAGAGAAAAAGCAACAAACAATGCCTAAGCCACGCATTAGAAGAGAAATAATCAAAATTAGAGCAGAAATCAATGAATTAGAAACCAGAAACACAGTAGATCAGATCAACGAAACTAGAAGTTGGTTCTTTGAAAGAATTAATAAGATCAATAAACCACTGCACAGACTTATCCAAAAGAAAAGAGAAAGGACCCAAATTAATAAAATTATGAATGAAAGGGGAGAGATCACGACTAACACCAAGGAAATAGAAACAATTATTAGAAATTATTATCAACAACTATATGCCAATAAACTGAGCAATCTGGATGAAATGGAGGCCTTCCTGGAAACCTATAAGCTGCCAAGACTAAAACAGGAAGAAATTGACAACCTGAATAGGCCAATAACCAGTAACAAGATTGAAGCAGTGATCAAAAACCTCCCAAAAACAAGAGTCCAGGGCCTGATGGATTCCCTGGGGAATTCTACCAAACATTCAAAGAAGAAATCATACCTATTCTACTGAAGCTGTTTCAAAAAATAGAAACAGAAGGAAAACTTCCAAACTCATCCTATGAGGCCAGCATTACCTTAATCCCCAAACCAGGCAAAGACCCCATCAAAAAGGAGATTTTCAGACCGATATCCCTGATGAATATGGATTCCAAAATGCTCAACAAAATCCTAGCTAATAGGATCCAACAATACATTAAAAGGATCATCCACCACGACCAAGTGGGATTTATCCCCTGATGCAAGGGTGGTTCAACATTCGCAAATCAATCAATGTGATAGAACACATTAATAAGAGGAGGGAGAAGAAACATATGGTCCTCTCAATTGATGCAGAGAAAGCATTTGACAAAATACAGCATCCTTTCCTGATTAAAACTCTCCAGAGTATAGGGATAGAGGGAACATTCCTCAATTTCATAAAATCCACCTATGAAAAACCCACAGCGAATATCATCCTCAATGGGGAAAAGCTGAGAGCCTTTCCCTTAAGATCAGGAACACGTCAAGGATGCCCACTCTCACCACTATTGTTCAACATAGTACTAGAAGTCCTAGCAACAGCAATCAGACAACAAAAAGAAATAAAAGGTATTCAAATTGGCAAAGAAGAAGTCAAACTCTCTCTTTTAGCAGATGACATGATACTTTATGTGGAAAACCCAAAAGACTCCACCCCCAAATTACTAGAACTCATCCAGCAATTCAGTAATGTGGCAGGATACAAAATCAATGCACAGAAATCAGTTGCTTTCTTATACACTAACAACGCAACTGTAGAAAGAGAAATTAGAGAAATGATTCCATTTACAATAGCACCCAAAACCATAAGATACCTCAGAATAAACCTAACCAAAGAGGTAAAGGATCTATACTCTAGGAACTACAGAACACTCATGAAAGAAATTGAAGAAGACACAAAAAGATGGAAAAATATTCCATGCTCATGGATCGGAAGAATAAACACTGTTAAAATTGCTACCCAGAGCAATCTATAACTTCAATGCCATCCCAATCAAAATACCAATGACATTTTTCAAAGTGCTGGAACAAACAATCCTAAAATTTGTATGGAATCAGAAAAGACCCTGAATCGCCAAGGAAATGTTGAAAAAGAAAAACAAAGCTGGGGGCATCACGTTGCCTGATTTCAAGCTATATTACAAAGCTGTGATCACCAAGACAGCATGATACTGGCACAAAAACAGACATACAGACCAATGGAACAGAATAGAGAACCCAGATATGGACCCTCAACTCTATGGTCAAATAATCTTTGACAAAGCAGGAAAAAACATGCAATCGAAAAAAGACAGTCTCTTCAATAAATGGTGCTGGGAAAATTGGACAGCCACATGCAGAAGAATGAAACTACCATTCTCTAACACCATTCACAAAGATAAACTCAAAGTGGATGAAAGACCTCAATGTGAGACAGGAATCCATCTAAATCCTAGAGGAGAACACAGGCAGTAACCTCTTTGACATCACCCACAGCAACTTCTTTCAAGATACATCTCCAAAAGCTAGTGAAACAAAAGCAAAAATGAACTTTTGAGATTTCATCAAGATAAAAAGCTTCTGCACAGCAAAGGAAACAGTCAACAAAACAAAGAGGCAACCCACAGAATGGGAGAAGATATTTGCAAATGACACTACAGATAAAGGGCTGGTATCCAAGATCTATAAAGAACTTCTCAAACTCAACACCCAAAAAACAAATAATCAAGTCAAAAAGTGGGCAGAGGATATGAAGACACTTCTCTGAAGAAGACATACAAATGGCTAACAGACACATGAAAAAATGTTCATCATCATTAGCCATCAGGGAAATCCAAATCAAAGCCACATTGAGGTACCACCTTACACCAGTTAGAATGGCAAAAATGGACAGGGAAAGAAACAACAAACGTTGGAGAGGTTGTGGAGAAAGGGGAACCCTCTTACACTGTTGGTGAGAATGCAAGTTGGTACAGCCACTTTGGAAAACAGTGTGGAGGTGCCTCAAAAATTTAAAAATAGAGCTACCCTATGAACCAGCAATTGCACTACTGGGTATTTACCCCAAAGACACAGATGTAGTGAAAAGAAGGGCCATATGCACCCCAATGTTCATAGCAGCAATGTCCGCAATAGCCAAACTGTGGAAAGAGCCGAGATGCCCTTCAACAGATGAATGGATAAAGAAGATGTGGTCCATATATACAATGGAATATTACTCAGCCATCAGAAAGGATGAATACCCAACTTTTACATCAACATGGATGAGACTGGAGGAGATTATGCTAAGTGAAATAAGTCAAGCAGAGAAAGTCAATTATCATATGGTTTCACTTATTTGTGGAACATAAGGAATAGCATGGAGGACATTAGGAGAAGGAAGGGAAAAAAGGGGGGGGGGTGGATTGCAGGGAGAGATGAACCATGAGAGATTATGGACTCTGAGAAAGAAACAGGGTTTTAGAGGGGTGGGGGGAGGGGGGATTGGTTAGCCTGGTGATGGGTATTAAGGAGGGCACGTACTGCATGGAGCACTGGGTGTTATACAAAAACAATGGATCATGGATCACATCAATAACCAACGATGTACTGTATGGTGACTAACATAACATAATAAAATTAAAAATAAAATAAAATAAAATAAAATATGTTGCATTTTCAAATGGTGAAATTGCCATTATAAGAATGCGGAAAAGTCAGACACAAAAATAGAAATAAGAAAGAATGCTGAAAGCACATTCTGCTCAAGTAGCCAAAGGATTCAAATACTAGCTCTTTCTCTCCAAGAGAAATGGAGCAATAGGACCCAATTTATAAGCTATCAATGTTTTCTCTAAATCTTTATTTTCTTTGTAAAGATTTTTGTGTTTTTTTTTAATTTAGAGTTCTAATACAAGTAAATCTGAGTAATACACATCACAATGAGGTAATTTTTCCCCACATTTCTTATGTGTACTAAATATGCCAAATAACCTATTGATCTTAGTATTTCAAGAAAAAAAAAATAGAGGTAGATATTTAAATCTGATAGACTCCCTACTGAACATTGTTATAAAATTAAAGAAACAATCTATTTTAGAAACAAAAATTGATAACTGGACATAGAAATAAAATGTTAAAAAAATAAAAGAAAAAATCCTAGGAGTTCTGGTTCCACAAGGATAAACATCAGTGTGGGGATCTTACAGCTCTCTTCAGATAATTATGATTCAAAAGGAATACTATTATCAGTAATACTATTTTGTACCAGGTTTTAATGAATATAAATGATATTTTAATTAACGCTAATTGTTTTGAAAACAGGATGAATAATTTTAGGTGAACTTTTTCCCAATTACCTTTTCAAGTTAGGTAGCTTGACATATATTTCTAAGAATTTCACTGTAGCTACTGAACATTTATTACACCGAACTTTCATAAATATCCCTGTATACCCAGCTGCCTCTTTTAGATAAATTACTTCATTCAATTTTTGAACCCTCTATTGTATCTCGGGATAGGTATACATCCATCTCTATGAATTTTCAGCTTTGAAGATGAACATCCCATGTGAGAAGCTAACAGATGGGACTCTGCTTCCAGATCAATCATTTTACTCAAATTCTCCATGGCCTGTATTGTGACAGAGGATCAAAACTGTATCCGAGGTGTAGTATAATATGTTTGAGAGAAGAGGGAAAAGGGAAGAAACACTTTTTATCAGTGTTTTTCTGACAGAGAGATGAGAGTCAGATGCATGCCCACTGCAACGACAGTATACGTTGGTTACGATAAAGCCTGTTCCCACAAACAAATTCATTAAATACTTTCTTTTTCTTAACCTAAAAGAGGAGGAACAAAAATAAGTATAGAATGGGGCGCCTGGGTGGCTCAGTCGGTTAAGCGACTGCCTTCGGCTCGGGTCATGATCCCAGGGTCCTGGGATTGAGTCCCACATCGGGCTCCCTGCTCTGCGTGGAGCCTGCTTCTCCCTCTCCCACTTCCCCTGCTTGTGTTCCCTCTCTCGCTGTGTCTCTGTCAAATAAATAAATAAAATCTTAAAAAAAAAAAAAGTATAGAATGGGTTGAAGAGAGATGACAATAAAGCTACCTACAAAAAACATGAGTGAATGAAGGTACCAGTGGCAAACTAAATGTTAATTAGGAGAAATGTTTGATATCTGATACTTTTTTAAAAAAATTTTTTAAAGATTTTATTTATTTATTTGTCAGAGAGAGAGGAAGAGAGAGACAGAGAGCAAGCACAAGCAGGGGGAGTGGCAGGCAGAGGAAGAAGCAGGCTCCCCGTGCAGGAAGGAGCCCCATGTGGGACTCGATCCCAGGACCCTGAGATCATGACCTGAGCCAAAGGCAGCTGCTTAACCGACTGAGCCACTCAGGCATCCCTGATATCTGATACTTTAGATAAAAATACATAGAATTAGAATATTTTCATTATGCTTTCTTATATATCATCATGTGCACCTTTAATTTAAACTGAAAACCACTAAATTACATAAAAGAAATAGTATTCTTCAGGCATTAGCAGATTCTTATATTTAGCTACTTAGTAGATACATGTTATTCCACCTTGGTAGTGTAAAGAAGATTGACATAAAATAATATTAATGAATTCATTTTATTTGTTATAGATTAATGATTCAAGTGTCAGAATAATTTCATGGTTTCAGATGGCTTTGGTTTGTCTTCCGCAACCATACTGCATTTCTTGCTCAATCAATTACACATAAATGTGCATGGCAGCTGAGAGGCAGTGAGAAGTCTAAATACTAGAGCTGCATCTATGTCCTAAAGGTTCACTTCACAGCATTTGACTTTATGTTCCTCATGGTTTTTCTGCTCAACTCTGCAGGATTTCAGGGACTTACTCTTTGTATTTATAATGCCTGCCATCTTGTGAATAATATACATGTATTTTTTAATTGACTGAAATAATACAATGAAGTGAAGAAGTAAGATGATCCTTAGGAACACTTTCAGCATAAATATCCTATAATACTAAATAGGTCTTCACATGTAAGAAACAAACTCAAAGTTCACGCCTTCTTGATGTTAAGAGACTACCATCAGGCATATATAAAAAACTCATTATAAAAGAAAAGAGAGTTTTAAGGATTACACATCTCAGTAGAAACATTTATAAAAATTAAATGTATAGAGGTACCTGGGTGGTTGAGTTGGTTAAGCGCTCAACTCTTGATTTTGGCTCAGGTCACGATCTCAGGGTCCTAGAGCCTGGCCTCAGCTCTGTGCTGGATGTGGAGCCTGCTTAAGATTCTCTCTCTCCCTCTGACCCTCCTCAGCTGGCACATGCTCTGTGCACTCTCCCTCTAAAAAAAGAAAAAAAAAGTAAATGTATAAAAAAATCAAAACTCTATAAAGCGTTGTATTTTAGCAGAGAATTCACTAAAGAATATGTTATATTACAATATTATTAACAAATCCAAAAAAGGCAAAATGGGAGAAATTTCAGATGTTGTATTTTTAAAATCCATCCAATTCCCTGGGAGGATTTTTATCAAGATTGTGTAAACGTCTTTGTGAAAATTTGAATTGCTTTTCAAAATTAAATATTTCAAATTTAGATCTAGGGGAATGCAATCAAATAATATCTCTGTTTTCAAAATGAAATCTTTGGCTCTTTTTTAAAAAGCATTTCACTTATATAGTTCTGACTTAAAAGAAAAGATAAATATAAGAACACAATGTAAATTTGTTTGCTACATAGCTAAACTTATGAGAAACAAACAGGCCACTTACAATTAATTCAATACCAATCCCATTTTTTTTTTTAAGAGGAATTATAGGGCATGTAACTGTCTCATAATAACCACTATCCCCTTTGGTGTCCTGAGTAGTCTCATAGGGAGATCAGAATGCAGTCCCTGTGAATGGCAGGTTGATTATAATACAGAGTAAATCTTTATGCAAATGACATACTAACATTTTTTCTTAACATGGGAAATCAGATAGGTAGATAGATAGATAATAGGTAAATAAAGACAGAGAGAGGGAGAGAGATTAAGTATTTTTTCTGTATACACATATCTATCTGGAAAATATATATATAACTATATTTAGATACAAATATATGTATATGAGATTCCTCTGGTCAGCCTGCTTTTTGGGATTTCAAAGGAAGTCACGGATGGAATTTCAAAGTGGAAAGCACTAAAACACCAGCATACAAATTTGGTAAGCAAAAATTAAAATATATCAATATTCAGCAGCATCTTAAAATTACATCTTACATCTCTTCTCTAATTGGTTCATTCCCAATTATTGTTATGCTCATAATTTATCCCATCCTGTAAAGCCCAATATTTTTCTTACTGTAAATATCAGGCTTTATTTATCTCACTATTATGTACAATAGTGTTTCTCAAACCTCATAAAACAGCAGAATCAACTGTGGCTAGTTAGAAAAAAAATAGATTCCTTGAGTATACCTCAGATATTTTGATTCTATGATTGTGGAAAGAGGTCCAAAATCTATCTGGAACAGGTACCCAAAGAAATATTAGAAGATAATTTTCCTGATCCAAAGGAAGATAATCACACTTTAAAAAAGAAATATTTCTGTGCATATTTAGATATATTCTAATTAAATAATTAGTTTTTTAAAAAAATCTGAAAGATAATTTGGCAAGTATCAATATCTTAAAACCATTTAAACCAATGCATTTCCAAAGATATATGAATCAGCCTCCTATCAGATATCTTATTAAATAAAAATCGCAAAAAAGAAATAAAGAGAAAACATATTTAGATAGATCTGAAAGCAAAATATTGTGAGCCTCAGATTTATCTTTTAATATGTAAGAAATCAAAAATATCCCTCTATTTCATTCCTTTATTTAACCAAGTTTTGAGTGTCTAATATTTACCAGTTGTTAGGCTTGTCATATTTAACACTACCATGAACATGTCAAACATTCTGCTCTACAGAATCTTGCCATTTCCAGGAGTAAAAGAAAAAGGAATACTCAAGGAATGATTTTAGTTAATTAAATCAGAATAAAGACCCCATTTCCCAATCCTCCAAAAAACAAGGACAGGGATGTATAATTTGATATGCATAAAATATATGGATAACATAGATAAAATATAGAATTACGGTAAACTATTTTTAATAACCTCATTATAAAGATTCATTGACTTTCTATAAAAATATTTTGAAAAGAAAGATGCTTTTAAAATTTAAATCTGGAGCAGGGGTTGCACCTGGCTGGTTTGGTCAGTAGAGTATGCGACTCTTCAGGGTTGCGAGTCCAAGCCCCAAGGGTGTAGAGATTACTTAAAATTTTCAAAAAATATTTTTTAAAAAGAGAATAAAATTTAAATCTCGGGGGAAAAGGCAAAAAGATCTCTAGATTATAACAGATTTTGGGATGTCAGTACAGGAGATGAGTAGGTAAAACTATGCTAAAGGGTTTGCCTCTTCCAGGAATAGAAATGATAAAATAAAAACTTTAAAAACTATGTTTGCTAAAGATAAAAAGTTAATCATTCATAAAATGAAACTGGAATAGAATTACAAATTTGAAAACAAAGGAATAACTATAATTAAATTAGAAATGGTAGAGAACAAAACAAAAAGGGAGAGAAGAGCATGACAACCAGGAAATACAAACTAAGAAAACAGGACTAGTATCAGATACATTTGCGTTCACAAAAAATCCTTTGCTAAAAAAGTCGAAGATAACATAACCCAGAATTCACAGGCATCCCTAGTAATTAACTCCTTTTCCATCATCCCCCATCTAATGTATCATCAATCTCCGAATATTTTCTTCACCTAAATATTTGACAAACACATGTATTTCTCTGCATACCTAATCCTACAACTCTACTTCAGGATTTCCAGCACTGCTGAAAAGCCTTCCTAACTGGCTTCTATCAAAGGGGACCAGGCATTTACGGGCACAGCTTTTCATGTGGAAATGACCCTCTAATGCTCGTCTTATCACAGAAAGTCTATAATATACTTTATATGAAACTAAATTTGAACTATTTAACTATAGAATGCTGCATCATCTTGCTCTTAATTTAAAAACTAAAGAACTTAACAAATTTGGAGAACAATCTTGTGATCAAAGAAAGTCCTGTCAATGGTTGGCATTTGTTTGGATCAATCAGGTTGCACAGAAATGGGGGCTTTTCTGGGGACTTCAATTAAGACACATAGAAAAAGATAACCAAGTGGTATAAGCAAGAGTGTAAAACCATAGTTTTCTAACAAAATTTCTTCTATACTTTGTTATACAGTATCTCCTTTTCCCATTGAGTGGTTCTATACCTCTCTCAAAGTTTAGGAGAATGATTTCCAACTGTTAGGATAGTTTCTTCCCTAGGAACAAGTATTGTCAACAACTGTCCTAAATCTCAAGTGTAACTAACTCTTTGATACAGCCTAGCTTTATTTCTCTACAATAGGAAATCCAAAACTTAATATTGAGGCTTATGTACTTTTCTTACTAATATATTGTTATTCATGTGTATATGAATGTTTTTGTATGTATGATTCACAATAGTTTCAATAAAAATTCCTGCTCTAATTTGAATTCATGTCTTACATTCAAAGAACCCTTTGAAATAACAAATAGAACTAATTAAGTTGCCTGTTTAGTGTGAATGAAAATAAAATAGTTCCTATGAAGCAAAACATGGTCCATAGCAATAAGTATAGTCTAATTAATTTTATTTAAAATAAAATAATGATTCCCACATTTATCATTGATACTTTTCAAGGGGTGCAGGTGATGGTCAATACAGTTAGAAAGAAAGGCTGGTGTCACCTGATTGATTTCCATACTTCCACACTCATCCCAGCTGCCTTGGTTATATAGAGTCACTGATTAGATCTCTTATACCAAATCCTGAAAAACTTAGGTTAAAAAAAAAAAGGCAGTTTAGGTATCTTTTTCCAATTACCTAATTAGTGTTGTATTTTTGCCATGTAAAAGTTTTCCCCATAAAGACCTCTCCATTATAAAAAGAATGGCCTAGGTTTGAGAGCTACTCACAAACACCTACCCAGTAAAAATATACAGAAGTAGTTTTTTTTTTTTAAGATTTTATTTATTTATTTGAGAGAATGAGAGAGAGCATGAGAGGGAGGGGGGTCAGAGGGAGAAGCAGACTCCCTGCCGAGCAGGGAGCCCGATGCGGGACTCGATCCAGGGACTCCAGGATCACGACCTGAGCCGAAGGCAGTCGCTTAACCAACTGAGCCACCCAGGTGCCCAATACAGAAGTAGTTTTAACTAAGAATGAAAATGAGTGTGAGAATAATGAAAAAAAAAATGTACATGTTATATAAATGGACAAAATGGTATTTTCTACCCAAATTTTCTTGAGGAAAACCCTGGAAGAATAATGTTTATACCATTTCTGGTCTTTTACTACTATCATGAATATTTATTCATCAGTTTGTTGGGTTCTAGGTCAAAAACAAACTAATGAACAAAACTGCTCCAACAAAGCAGAATATTTAACAAACTGCTTTTTATTTCTGAACCAACCAACTCTCCCCTTTTGTGCTGCGATGACTGGCATCAAAGTAGTAGGGAATGCACAAGGGCAGAAAATTACGCTCTTTTCTACCCCCTGAGAAATCATCTCTCATGTCAAGGTCTTCAGCAGAGAGCTGGCAATAGGTCAGGTATAAAAATTGACTATACCTCCTTGACCCAAATCTAATGGCAATATTTCAGCTTTCTTCTCTTCTCTGTAACTGGATCATAATCAATACTTATCTAATAGACATGGACATAAAATTGAATCACTTAATACCTCAATATTTATTTTGTGCCACTTCTCCAGGATTGAAGATTTTATAAAAATGACTAGTGGCAAAGAAAATAATCACAACCACAATGTTATTTAAATGTAATAGCCCTTACATGAATTACATGAATAATTATGAAACTGTGTTTTCAAGAAATACAAAGGTGAGCCAGAAGAACCTACAAATAGAAGAAATAAATGTGTTGTCCTTTCGATTCATACTTTAAGATCTTAATAAAACATTGACTCATATTTAAAATTTTTCAAAGAAGTCTTTTAAAAATGCCACCTAATGCTTGATGATAAAACATTGATATGCCGAGTTTTTCTGTTTCATGATAATTCTTTTTTTTTTTTTTTAAAGATTTTATTTATTTATTCATGAGAGAGAGAGAGGCAGAGGGAGAAGCAGGCTCCCCGCGGAGCAGAGAGCCCGATGTGGGACTCGATCCCAGGGCCCTGGGATCATGACCTGAGCCGAAGGCAGACGCTTAACCATCTGAGCCACCCAGGCGCCCTCATGATAATTCTTTTTAAGTACTCAAGTATTCTTTCTAAATCTCTATTTTTGGAGGCCCAAAGACACAAGAGTTAGGAGAGTAGCCTTTGCCTCAGGTTCTCCCCAAACAAGACTCTCAGAGGGGGAAGACCCAGCAACCTTGCCCCTATAGGTGAGGTTGCCTAGCAACTCCCATCCACCAGGCTGAAGCTGTCTGAATGCATCAGTTCCAAGAGCAATGACTCTGTAAATCAATTACTAAGACAGAAAATGAAGACAAAAATGAAAATGTTAGTGAAGTACCCCATAGAGTAAAAGAGTATTCAGATATTGAAAGGCAAAACTCTTGTAAAATACCTCTCCTTATATCTTTTTCTTGCAGAAACACATGTGCACAAAGACCTTGAAAGAGAAAACTTGATCATTACATAACTCCTAAGTTTCACTGGGCTAAAAGCAAGAACCTGAGATCTTTGTATACTGTATCCTGGCCACCTCTGAAGGGACCAAACAAAAATTGTTTTGCTTGTTTCTTTTAAAATGCAGCTCTTGTTTATGACAACAGTTTTGAGGAAATGATTTCTGTAATCATTAAGCTATAGTTTTAACTGATACTTGCGTCTCTAGGGAGATATGATTTAGTTTGTACACCATACACCACTTGATCCCTTTGCCCCTGAAAGTTTTAAATTTCTCATTGGAGGTACTAACCAGGAGGCATGATAGATTAAGGAAAGGTAACTAACCAACCACAGCCCAAGTCCAAATGCAGACTTCATCTATAAAATGAGAGTTTAGAAGAGATGTTTTCCAGGTTCTTCCCAGCCAACTTCCACTCTTCCAGACACGATAGTGCCTCATTTCACATTCTCTAGTAGTACTTGCTAATTATCCCAGTAATTGTCAAACTAAAAGATGTTCTCCACTTAAAGGTGAATTTTTTTCAAAAACATTCGGTGTTGATTTAAATTATTATAATCACAGTGCCACATGAATATCAAAAATGTATTAGTTTCCTAGGGCTGCCATAACAATTACCATAAATTTACTGGCTTAAAATACAATTTATTCCCTCATGGTGCCAAAGGCCCAAAGTCTAAAATCAAAGTGTTAGCACTGTTGATCCCTTTTGAAGGCTCTGCAAGATAATACGTTGCACACCTCCTTCCTAACTGCTGGTGACTTCTGCTACCCTTGGCGCTCCTTGACTTGTAGATGCATCCCTTCATTCTTACCTCCATCTTCTCATAGCTTCCCACTTTGTGTTTCTGTGTTTCAAATACCCATCTCCTTTCTCTTATTAGAATTTCAGTCATTAGAGTTAGAGCCCACCCTAAATCCAGGATGATCCCTTCTCGAGATCCTTAAATACATCTGCAAAGACTTCATCTTCAAGTATCATATTCACAGGAATCAGGAGTTAAGACCTGGACATATCTTTTTGGGAGTAGACAACTCAACCTTCTACAATAAAATTTGCTAATTCCTAATGCAAACAAAACTATCAGGCAATAAATAAACTTCATATTGATAACTTTATGTGCTAAATAATCTTGTCTTGCTTTAATACGTATATATTAAAAAAAAAAAAAACACAGTCTCTGATCCTGTTATACAGATAATGTTTTTCTACTAGGACTTCAACACAATATAGAGAATGCTATTTCTAATAATTATATTTTAGGAAGTGCTATCTCATACTTAAAAATCTTCAAAAGAGCCAACCTTTTTTTTTAAGATTTTTAAAAAATTTATTTATGAGAAAGAGAGAGCACATGGGAGAAGGTAGCAGAGGGAGAGGGAGAAGCAGGCTCCCCACTGAGCAGGGAGCCTGATGCAGGGCTGGATCCCAGGACCCTGGGATCATGACCTGAGCCGAAGGCAGACACTTAACCAACTGATCCACCCAGGCACCCTGAGAGCCATCCTTAAATACTTGTTTTAATTAGGAGAATCTTGGTAACATTCTAAAGCTGACTTTTCTTATGAAGGTTAGTCTTGAGACATATGGAACTCTCCATTGTGAATTACTAATGAAAAATATCTGTATTGCTATCACCAATGTTACATTTGATGGAGGCAAGTTGGTAAATACAAAGATAATATCTGCATCTTTTTATAAACTTGTTATTAACTCATTCCATTTGCTTTTCAAATTCATGTGGTAGATGGTATTATTATCTTTATTTTGGAGGAAACTAAGGTATATAGAAATTATATAAAATGTGCTCAAGATCTCAAAGCCTGTAACTGGTTAAGTACTATAGAAAAAATGTTTTCTTTTTCTTTCTCTCTTTTTTTTAAGATTTATTTATTTGAGAGAGAGAGAGCATGAGTGGGAGGGGCAGATGGAAACAGAGACAGAATCTTAAGCAGACTCCACACTGAGCACAGACCCCAATGTGGGGCTCAATCTCACGACCCTGAGATCACAACCTGAGCCGAAACCAAGAATCGGATGATTAACAGACTGCACCACCAAGGTGCCCCTAGAACAAATGTTTTCTTTTTATTTTTATTTTGGGCATGCATATACTAGTGTGCTATCTATTTTAGCCGCTGTAAAATCACTCCCAATTATGAAATATATTGGTATGAAAGTGATAATAAATGCAAACTTAATGCCCAATTCTCTTTTACTGGGCAGATTAAAAATATCTAGATTATCCTTTTATTATTTTGTAAGTTACAATGAACATGAAATTTCAGAATTAAAAATATGTTTTTAAATAAAACATAGAAACAAAATTTATTTGTGGATCTTGTCAGGGATCCACTGGTCTTATTTTCATGGATTTCCAAAATCCAGTCTGGTTTAGTGGGAGATTCAAGATGTTTTCAACAATCTCCAGCAAAACATAATATAAGGGTTTACTGTTACACTCATTTGGTTGTTCTTTGGAAGGAAAAAAAAATCTTCACTGTTTAATTACATTAATTAGCAGATCATTGCAAGTTGGTAAATACAAAGATGGAGTTTTAAGATGAAATATTATGAGCTAATATGTATTGGCACATATTTAAATGTGGCATGCACTTTACATGTTATAACTCATGAAATCTTCATGGGGCGCCTGGGGGGCTCATTCTGTTAAGTGTCTGCCTTTGGCTTGGGTCATGATCCCAGGGTCCTAGGATCAAGCCCCACATCAGGCTCCCTGCTCAGCGGGGAGCCTGCTTCTCCCTCTCCCTCTGCTGCTCCCCCTGCTTGTGCTGTCCCTCTCTCTCTCCCTCTCTCTGTCAAACAAATAAATAAAATCTTTTTTTTTTTTAAAGAAATCTTCAGAACTACTTCTAAGATAATTTCAACCCTATCTTACATATGAGGAAGTAAAGGCACTGATAAGTTTTGTATTTTTTGAAAGGTCAAACAGCAAGTAAATGACAAACCCAGGTCATAAATTCAGATAATCCACTTCCAGAGTTGGCACTCTTACTCAACATACTCTACCGCCTCATTGCATAACCACTAAAATGAGCTGAGTGCACAGTCACCCAGCATAAGGATTATATTCCCAATCTTCCTTGCATCTTTCTTGTGGCCACAAGACTGAATTCTGGTCAATATGATATATATGAAAGTTTTAACTTTATCTTTCTTCTGCTTTGCTGCCTAGAATGTGGTAAGCATCCTCCTGGATTATGAGAATGGGAAGCACACCCCAGGAATGATAGAGCAGAGCCTCCATATTGTCTTGAACTACATACTCAAGATATTTACAAAAGAAATAAATTTCAGTGTTGCTTAAGTCCTATTAATTTGGCTTGTTGGTTTTGTAGTATAAAGCAATCTTACCTGACAAAGATAGCCATGTTATTACTTATTTGGCACATGAGGAAGCCTATGCTAAGAGTTCAAAAGTATCCTCAGCTGATAGAAATTCTGTTAAAATTGAAATGCAGCTGAATTCCTGAGATAAGAAGTACATGTGGTCCTCTATATTTCCTCATTCTATGTGCATAAAAAATGGAAATGTGAAGAATAAAGAAAAGCATGTTTGCTATTGGATGTGGTAATTTTATTTATTTATTTTTTAAATTTTATTATGTTAGTCACCGTACATTACATCATTAGTTTTTGATGTAGTGTTCCATGATTCATTGTTCGCGTATAACACCCAGTGCTCCATTCAATAGGTGCTCTCCTTAATACCCATCACCGGGCTAACTCATCACCCCATCCCCCTCCCCTCTAGAACCCTCAGTTTGTTTCTCAGAGTCCATAGTCTCCATGATTTGTCTCCCCCTCCAATTTCCCCCCTTCATTTTCCCCTTCCTACTACCTTTTTTTTTTTTTTTTTAACATATAATGTATTATTTGTCTCAGAGGTACAGGTCTAAGATTCATCAGTCTTACACAATTCACAGAGCTCACCATAGCACATACCCTCCCCAATGTCCATCACCCAGCCACCCCATCCCTCCCACCCCCCCATGCATGTGGTAATTTTATATAGATTAACATTTTCTTTTTCCTGAGTTATCCAGTAAATGTGTCACTTATTTGGTCTACTATACTAGACCTAACATTATTTAGAAAACCACATATTTCATATGTGTTATTTTTTATATCTGCCTCTCAGTCTGAATAAATTTCAATTTTCCAATTTAAAACAAAAGTATATTTTGTATTGGTGAAAATATTTAACACTTTCATGTAAGCACAATGTTTAAGATTTAATATTAAATGTGAATACACTCTTAAATACATTTTACTCATTACTCAAATAATGAGAGAGCACGAGCAGGGGGAGGGGCAGAGGAAGAGAATCTATAAACAGAATCCCCACTGAGCATGGAACCCAATGGGTGGGGGGTGCTCAATCCCAGGACCCTTGATATCATGACCTGAGCCGAAACCAAGAGTTGGACGCTGAACCGACTGTACCACCCACTTGCCCCAGAAATGGAATTTTCAATGTAATGATTTAAATATTAATATTCTTTCTTTCATATGAAAATATAAATTTAAAATCTTTTTTAGCAAATCCTATAAAATGTCTCCTATTCATTTTTACTATCAAAACTGCTATAAAATATTGCATCCTCCTCATTCATTCATTTTTTTTTTAAGATTTTATTTATTTATTTGACAGAGAGAGAGAGAGAGAAACAGGGAGAGAGCACAAGCAGGGGGAGCAGCAGAGGGAGAGGGAGAAGCAGGTTCTCTGCTGAGCAGGGAACCCGATGCGGGCTGGCTTGATCCCATTACCTGAGCCAAGGCAGATGCTTAACTGCTGAGCCATCTAGGTGCCCCTCATTCATTCATATTCTTATGGGTATCTTGTTATAGTTCTCCTAAAGAACTAAACCTAGATTCATTGGTATATTTAAATCAAGACCAATTATTTGTCTGAGTACCTATTGGCATAGATCACTAAATTGCCATCACTGCATGAATTTAAAAGATAATAATAATAAAACACACAAGAACACCTCTAGAGAGTTTCTGCTGCTGTTGATACCATTATAAGAGATTGATTAAGAGGTTAAATCACATTCAAATTGATCTGGGGTTAAGTCCAACCTTTCTAATTCTGTAGCCTTGGGCAAAGTATTCAGGTTCTCTAAGCCTTTCATCTGTAAAATATTGATAATAGTGCAATTTACCATATAAGATTGCACTGTGTAAATTAAATGAGAAAATGCATTAGCTCATTTCCTGGTACCTCATAAACTCCTGAGAGGATTATGACCAAAGAACCTAAATACAGAGACTCAGGAAACATGGCATCTAAACCAGGAAAAACTAAAGGGCAAATCTCAGGAACATGCAGGAAGGAAAATCCAAGTTCATCAGCATTGCAGACCATTTCATGAGCCACCCATCCAGGTAGGGGTCATACCAGAAGACTCTGGGAGAGACGGCTTCTTGAAAAGGAGATTAGTAGAATAACAGATGCTGTGAAAGTATTTCTATGATGTTTACACTGCCAAGGAGAAGTTTGGGGAGGCTGAATGATACATCCATGGAAAGCAAAGGGAATGGGAGGGGAGGGTGACAATCATATTCTGCTCTTGGGTAGGAGTAACAGAGAGAAGGAAGCAATCTTTCAGATTCAGAACTCAAAAAAGCAAGAGGCCCTCACAGTGAGCTTGCCTACGGGAAGCTATGTAAAAATGCACCCAGAACTTTCAAGCTGTAGATGCTTTGAGGTTCAGCCTTGGTAGAGAACAGTGGGACAGGCAACCAGGCAGATAAACAGCATGCTCACAGGAAGAAAGGAGAGAGAAACAGGCAAGTATGAGGGAAAGGTGAGTGTTTTGTGAGAAAAGAGGGAAGTAAGTGACTGAGAATAAGAATTATGTGGTAGGTTGATTCCTGATTTTAAAAGACTTTGTTCTGGAATAAAAACTTGGCCTTGAAACCTGTGATAAATGGAATATTTTTAAGCTAGAAAAAGTCATCCTGTAAAGAGGTTTTTTAGAAAGACACTAACCTTGTTAAGAGTGTTGAATTGCATTGGGCCATAAAGCATCACGAGTAGTAAAATCAACAAAAATTAAAAACAAAAACAAAAACTTGTGCTTTCGTTTATAAGCCTGCCATAGAAAATTACCACAAACTTGATGGCTTAAAAAAAAAAAAATTACTTTCTCATACTACTGGAAGTTAGATGTCTGAAATCAAACTGTCCATGGGGCCATGTTCCCTATAAAGGATCGAGGGACAAATCCTTACAGAGCAATCTTTGGTATTCTTTGGCATTACTCCAATCTCTGCCTAGGTCTTCACATGGCCTTCTCCCTTGTGTCTAGATCAGTGTCTTTCTCTTCTTATGGGATCACTAGTCATATTGTTTTTAGGACACACCCTAATCTAGTGTGACTTCACCTTAACTTGATTACATTTGCAAAGACCCTATTTCCAAATAAGGTAACATTGTGAGGTTCTGTGTAGAGGAACATTTTGGCAGGCACTATTCAACCCACAACAGTGTACCCTCTGTCTCCCCTCAAAGTTCAAATCCATTCCATGATGCAAATTATATTCCTCCCAACCCACCATCCCCAAAAGTCTTATCTCATTCCAACATTAACTCAAATTCCAAAATTCATCAACTCAAAAATTTCCAAAGCTCATTATCCAAATCATCTAAATCGGCTATGTTTATCAAATTTCATTTTCCTTTGGTGAGAACCCTAATTTGCTGGTTCCTACTGTCACTGTAGTAACTTGCACAGTAAGAAAACTAATCATACATAAGTGCAAGAAAATAGATTTTTGGTGATTTATCCATACATTTTGTGTAAAAAAAAAAAAGTATTTACTGTATGATTCCATTTTTTTGAAGTTCAGACCTGATCACATTTGTCTATGGTGATATAAGTCAGGAGAGTGATAACATTGAGGGGGGTGTAGATATTAAATAGAAGGGGTAAGAGGCATAAGGGAAACTTCAGGAGTGAAGGAAATGTTCTGTATCTTGAGGTGGTTAAAAGTTACAGAAGCATTTACATATTTAAAATTATATCAAGCTGCACATTTAAGATTTACAAATTCTATGAAATTTATAATTACAAAATAAGTCATAATTTTTAAAAGTACAAAAAAGTGTTTTTAATTTTCCATATGAAAACTTTCTGGAATACTTTAAATATACTCAATAAGTCAGAGACACTTAAACATTTGTTACGTAAGCAGAGAAGAGGCAAGCATAAAAGACTGGGAGAAAGTCAATAACCTAGAAAAATGTCTCCTTCATATTTCTTCAGAGAGACTTTACTTCCCTCAGAGAATATATTATATGTGGTTTATTTTAAGATAAATCTGAACATCATTCAGTACAAGCAAGTTAAAAGGAGGCAGTGTTTATTGACTTTTGCACATACATTTAAATTTTAAGTTACTATATTTTTAATTCAGGCATATACGTGCCTTTAAAAATTTATTTCCTACTTTTCTGAATTTTTATTAACCCACAAACTTTCTGCAGTAATAGCATTAATATAAAAGGACTTTCAGTGTATATACTAGCATTATATTTCTCATCCATTATAAGGATGAAGAAAATTAATCTCAAAAGTCTAATAGTATTTATAGTTAAGTGACAGGATATAAACATAACATCAGAGTCTAAACTCTTCTTTAATAACTTTATTAAGGGATAATTTATATATCAAAAACTGCATATATTTAATGTGTTCAATAATGAGTTTGGACATATACAAACACCCATGATACCATTATGACCATCAACAAAGCCCAAACTCTCAATTTTTATGTTTTATTGCTTTTGGAAACAGAACTGCTAATTAAATAGTTCAGACAAAAGATGTTGCAGGTTTGATCTAGGAAAATCAGGGTTGAGATACAGGATAGGATTTCTATGTCAAACTCTACTTAAATATCAAAAAGAATATAAACCATTTCATCAAATATGATTAATGTGGTAAACCTAGCTTTAAAAAAGCAGTGTGCTCAATGAGTTATTCAATGATAGCTTTGCATAAAGAATCCACTTTAACTAAAAAAACATGCAAGTGTAAATATTCAAAGCAAACAAACAAACAAAAAAGGTAAGAATTTACTAAGATGATTAAATCAATTCTAATGTAGAAAAGGCCTGGATACCAGAGTACATTTTTCAGTTTCTCATGACTACATCCTTGACCACAAGGAATGAAAGCAAAGGTTTAAGTAATCGAAAAAATCAATATGAACTTGTGTTTAAAAATATATATATATACCTTTCTTTAACAAGTGATATCATCAGACAACATTTGTAAAAATGAGAAAAACATTGTAGGAGTCTTCCTTCACCCTCTCACAGCATACTTACTTTAAAAGTCAGGGATTGTCTTCTCTCTGAATATATTCCATAGGATCTCTAAACATCATGCCTTGCAAGATTTATAAAGTAAAAAAAAAGTAAAACTCCAAGTGTTCACATGGTGTGAGTATTTGAGAGCTTTTCAAAAGAACCCTTCCCATTTCCAACGTCACATAATCATGGCTGGCACCTTGTCTACTGTGAATGCAATGCACTGAGTAACAAACATGAATTCAGGATAAGAAGGTTTTAGAGGATCATAAAAAAGGATAGTTTATTATTGACCAGTTAAACTTTGAAAACAAGAATTCACTTTTGTTTTCATTATTCCATAGCACCTATGTATTCTCAAGTTCTTTTCTATGTTGATTTTTCTCTTTACAGGATTCTGTAGCAGCATGAGTTGTGCTGACTGAGAGTAGATTTGGTTCTCTTTCCTTTCAGTTTTCTTCAAGCTTTAATAGCTATAGTTAAATATTACCTTTGTCAATTTCCCCTTGAATTCAGTTATCCTCTGAGGACCTACCCTCAAGTATAAAATATTTGGCAATCTCCTCAGTTATGAGGGCTGTGATCCACTCATTTTTGATAACTATAATGGAAATGGAAAAGGTCTATAACTATAGTTCTCAAATTTCAGTGCACATCAGAAAACGTGAAGAGTTTGAGTTAATTTAGGTTCTTCCAAAATCCCATCTGTAGTCTCTGTTTTCTTGAATCATTTCAGGCACAACTTGGGTTAGTGAGGGTCCTCTGAGAAGCTAATGCTAAAATGAAATTAGAAGTTCAAGAGAGGAATTGGAGAAAATGCATGATAAAGATGAGGGGAGGGAGTCAGACAAGGTGGGGTAAGCATTCAGACCAGGAGGTGAGTGTGACCGTCGTGAGGGAGAAGTAAAAGGAAAGAATATTTGATAGAAAGGAGTCTCAGACTGCAGCACAGTTCTAAGAACGCTTTGTCAAGAATGGTGCAATGAGCCAGTTACCTGTTAAGGAGTTCAACATCTTGCAAACATACCTCCATTAGCATATCTACTCCATTCAGTCATTGGCTAGGAGCAGCCTTTGTGCAAAAATGCGGGCAGATCCAAAAGGGCTGCAGTTGGGGCCATCAGTTAGTTTTGCTCCCTTCAAAGGATCTGAGTGTCATATTTTTTTTTAAAGATTTTATTTATTTGTCAGAGAGAGAGCACGCGAGAGAGAGTACAAGCAGGGGGAGCAGCAGGCAGAGGGAGAAGCAGGCTCCCCGCTGAGCAAGGAACCCCATGTAGACTCCATCCCAGGACCCTGGGATCATGACCTGAGCTGAAAGCAGACACTTAACTGACTGAGCCACCCAGGCATCCCTCTGAGTGTTGTATTTTCATGGCCACCACAAGTTGTCAAAACACAGATTTCTGGGCTTTACCCTGAAGAGTTTCTGATTTAGTAAGTTTGGGGATGGGCCTAAGAATTTGCATTTCTAACAAGTTGTATATGCTACTGATCCAACAACCACGTTATGTGAAATGCTAGTCTAGGGATGCCTGGGTGGCTCAGTCGTTAAGCGTCTGCCTTCGGCTCAGGTCATGATCCCAGGGTCCTGGGATCGAGCCCCGCATCGGGCTCCCTGCTCGGCGGGAAGCCTGCTTCTCCCTCTCCCACTCCCCCTGCTTGTGTTCCCTCTCTCGCTGTCTCTCTCTGTCAAACAAATAAATGTCTTTAAAAAAAAAATTTAAAAAAAAAAGAAATGCTAGTCTATATATAGCAGCATTTGTTAGTTCACTTTGTTCTTTATCATGGAATGGAGAGAGAATATATGTGCTAAAATTAACTCTTTTGAAACAAAAAATTTCTGCAGAGTTTTACTTAATAAGATATTGAATAGGTCGGTGGGTGTTTAAAAAATGCACACAAGCTACTGGTGAAACTGCTTTAAAAGCACTTCGCTGGTGTGAAAGAAAACCCCTGGGACTCCATTACTGCCTTGTCTTATTACCTCAGCAAAGAAACCTTAACTTTTCTTTGTTACATTTTAATAGTTAATAGCCTATATATTGAAACAATACATTGAAAATTCATAATGCATACAGGGACCAAGGTTATAGGGTGAGAGTATGGTTGTGGAAAAGAGATCCATTTAATTCCCAAAATCTACTAAAGATGCAGACACAAATTGCAGTGCATTGTATCATGAGTAGGAGAAAAACATGGATTCAAAGATTCTCTTGCACCAAGAACACACAAATTTCTCCTGAGTATTTCCTTATATAAAATCAAAGTTTAGATAAGAATTATAGGGAGTAATCTGGATAATCGGACATTATATCTAGGATTTTGGCAATAAGGAAAATTATTTTTTCTCAGAAACTTGGGGGACAGGCAAATGAGATCTAGCAACTAGGACAAGACTGAGAAGGCAATGAAACTGAAAATCAATGAAACCCATGTCCTGTGACGTATATAGGTACTCAGTGGTCCACAACAGATAATCAGGTATCTCTTATTGTTGAAAACAAAGAGAATATTCAAGTTAAGAATGGCATCCATCCCGGGCGCCTGGGTGGCTCAGTCGTTAAGCGTCTGCCTTCGGCTCAGGTCATGATCCCAGGGTCCTGGGATCGAGTCCCACATCGGGCTCCCTGCTCGGCAGGAAGCCTGCTTCTCCCTCTCCCACTCCCGCTGCTTGTGTTCCTGCTCTTGCTATCTCTGTCTCTGTCAAATAAATAAATAAAATCTTTAAAAAAAAAATAAAAAAAAAGAATGGCATCCATCCCCTGTAGCAGTGGGGCAACCAATTACTAGGTCCAGTGGAGAGACGGATACTAAGATTCCTTGATCTGAGAACTAGCATTAAAGAGAAGGGACCATTGCCCCAGTAACATAGATCCAACCCTTATTAATAACCAAATGAGACAGTAAACCATTAGCACAGCTAATAACAGGGACAGAAACTCACCTATAGGCATCAACTTAAAATGTGACTTCATTGGAAGCAAGTATATATAAATATAAACATTGGGAACATCTTATAATTAATAACAAAGGTCCTAAAACTGGAAGAGAATATCATGGAAAAGAACAAAGCAAGTACAAATCATATTCAAATAAGAGATGAAGCATCCATCAGAAATTCTTCCTTTATTAGTGAATGAGATTTCAAAAAGTCTTCAAAACAAATTGCATATCTCCTGCTAGCCATAACATATAAGTATGGATACAAAATAATAAGACTCTTCACTATGGAATGTAGGCACAACCAGTGTGTGCTTTGTTGTTGTTGCTGTTGTTTTTACATAACTTCTAAGTGCAGAAAGCTCTGCATTACGGTTTTACTTGAGTAAGTTTAGTTCCAAGCTCATCATTTAAAAAAAAAAAAGGAATATTTTGGGGTGCCTGGTGGCTCAGTCATTTCAGCGTCCGACTCTTGATTTCGGCTCAGGTCATGATTTCAGGGTTGTGAGATCGAGCCCTGTGGTGGGCTCCATGCTCAGCAGGGAGCCTGCTTCAGATTCTCCCTCTGCACTCCCCTTCCAAAAAAAAAGGGAATATTTAATACCCAGAGATATATACAAGATAAATTCAACCTAACTCCTACCATAGTTTCTAAAGTCTGACATGTATAAATGAATGAATGAATAAATGCACTTCTTGTAAAATTTAATGTTAATGAGGTTAGTTCTAAGAGTGATGCAGTGTGATTGTATAGAGTTCCTTAAGCCTAATTAAACAGTACAATTCTATATAATTTCTACATTATTTCTTAATTCTTTCTCTGTAGGAATTGGTAAAAATATTAGTTACAGCACCTGAGGAATGAGTCTCCCATTACTTTCTAATGATCCTCTTCTTTGGACCTACAGCACTCTGGCTCCACAGTTAATACTGTGGATTGTTAAGCCTCCACATCTGAGTGTTTAATACCAATTGCTAAGAAAATTAACCTTTATACTACATGTGCTCTATATTTAGTCTTCAAATAAATATGAACTCTATTTCTAAAGGGATTTTGTTTTAATGCAATGTTTTAGGAAATACGGCTGGAGACAGCTACTTGAGAATGGTGTTCACATTGTGCTGTTCATTGAGGTGTTACATTTTCCTTAATGTGTTTTCATCCTTCCATGAAAAATAACTTCATGTTCTATACCTTTGTTTTTGTGCACATTCTTCTTCTACCCTGTAGCAGGAATTGAAGGTGCAGGGGAGGGAAACATGGTATAATTTATACTTCACTAAGTTTTGCTGCAGGATTGGCAACAAAATTGGGTGGGAGCTGGAAATTATTTCCAACTGGGCAACCATAGACATTAGGAGGCATTATTAGCACCTTTTTGGACTGCTACTTGAGTTTTATTACTTAATTTCAGGCTTATCTTCCTTTAAGTACTGCTATAGACTGAATGACTATGCACCCCGAAGTTCATATGTTGAAAGCTAATTCCCAATGTGACGGTATTTGGAGGTGAGACCTGTGAGAGGTGATTATATCATGAGAAAGGAGCCCTGGTGTATGGGATTAAAGCCCTTATAAAGGAGACCTTCCACCACGTGAATTTACAGTGAGGAGATGATCAGTGATGAACCAGGAAGTGGCCCTCATCAAATCTGCTGGTGTCTAGGTGCTGGTCTTCTGAGCCTCAAGATGTGTGAGAAACAAATTTCTGTTGTTTATAAACCACCTAGTCTATGGTAGTTTTGTTATAGCAGCTTAAACCAACTAAAACAAGTACACAGGGCCTGGAATGAAGGGCAGAGGGTAGGAAGTACTTTCAACATTATAACTGTGATGTTTCTTAATTTTAAGATTTTATTTTTTAGAGCATTTTAGGCTTATACAAAAATTGCTCAGAAGATATTACGATTGAAAGAACAGGGCTGGGGCACCTGGGTGGCTCAGTCGTTAAGCGTCTGCCTTCGGCTCAGGTCATGATCCCGGGGTCCTGGGATCGAGCCTCACATCGGGCTCCCTGTTCCGCGGGAAGCCTGTTTCTCCCTCTCCCACTCCCCCTGCTTGTGTTTCCTCTCTCGCTGTGTCTCTCTCTGTCAAATAAATAAAATCTTAAAAAAAAAAAAAGAATACTAGGAGCAAATAATTATCAGTAAGGATCCACTGAAGCAATATGATGTAGTCAATGAAAGAATAACCGTGAACTGGACACCAACTGCCATTTTGGAAATGCTGTCTCACGCTCTTAAATAAAATGAACATAATATAAGATGATATATAATGAAATGTCAGGTTGAATTGAGTTGTCTATGACTGTTTTAAGATACTAATATCCTAGGTCTTATGTTCAAGTCTTAAATCCATTTTGAGTTTGTATTTGTGTAAGACAGGGGTCCCATTTCATTGTATATGGCTATCCAATTTTTCTAGCATCATTTATTAAAGAGACTATCCTTTCCCCAGTGTGTATTCTTGGAATCTGTGTTGAAAATTAATTGACTGTGTATGTGTGGGCATACCCAATTTAAAAACCACCTTTTAGGGCGCCTGGGTGGCTCAGTTGGTTAAGCGACTACCTTCAGCTCAGGTCATGATCCTGGAGTCCCGGGATTGAGTCCCGCATCGGGCTCCCTGCTCGGCGGGGAGTCTGCTTCTCCCTCTGACCCTCCTCCCTCTCATGCTCTCTGTCTCAAATAAATAAATAAAATCTTTAAAAAAAAATAAAAAATAAAAAATAAAAAATAAAAACAACCTTTTAATTGTTTAAACATTTCTCCAAAACGTACCCTTTATTTGCCCACCGACATAAAAATTTGAAACTGGCATTGACGGTA
This sequence comes from Mirounga leonina, assembly GCF_011800145.1. Lineage (NCBI taxonomy): Eukaryota > Metazoa > Chordata > Mammalia > Carnivora > Phocidae > Mirounga > Mirounga leonina. Next base: position 4,829,309 of record NW_023270418.1, read on the forward strand.
TTATGAATGTTTCATTCAATGAGCTAAATAAATTGCATTCAAGTCATATAAAGTAGAATAATTTTGGTATGAACACACAGTGAAATAAGAAAAAGAATATATATAATATATATAATACAAGAATAAGAATAAGAAAAAGTATATATATAATATATATAATACATACATTTATATAGACACATTGTACATATTTTAAGTTATTTTCTGCATTTGTATCTCCCTGTTGATATTAGTATAAATTAACCCACATGTCTCTAATACATTATTCTTAATGATGAAAGAGTATTACATGAGCTGGATGAACACTAATTTATTCAGTTATTTTTCTACTGATGCATCTACACTTTGTTTTTTCCATACTGTGATCTTTAAAACCTGAATCTGATTATATTTACCTGTGTCCCAGCCCTGATCCAAAAGAACTTTTAAAGAACATAGAGGTCCACATGTTTTACCTCTGATACCTCTCTACCTCATTGACTCCCACACACCCTTCCACACTGTTACAAATACACATACAGACCCACACAGACCCATACACACACACACACACACACACACACATCCTTCCTTTATTATCACCTTCTTCAGAATTTAGCTCAGTTGTCACTTCTTTAGGAATCTTTTCTTTGATTTTTCTGGGTAGGTTTTTTTTGTTTTTGTTTTTACCAAGTGCCCAGAGCACCATGCATTAGTCTATTGCACTTATTATTGTAATATTATATTAATTCATGATTTTGGTAGCTTTCAACCTCCTTGGTTAAAAAATAATTTTTATAAACACAGAGATTTATTTTTTCTGATTTTTCATTTTGTATTTCTTGTCATGTCCTTTTATCTCTAGTGTTTCATACAAAGCACTGAGTATAATAGCCCTTAATATAGTTCATAAATGAGTGAAAAAATATATAGTAACTACATAAAATAAAAACAAAATTATAAATGAGAATTAAAATAGTATGACATTGAAAGTATAAATTGATATTTGAAAAAAGGAGAAAGAACAAATATAAGTACTTTTGAATATTCTTTTTGTTTTTTGAGAGAGAGAGAGAGAGAGAGCTCATGGGTGGGGGGAAGGCAGAGGGAGAGGGGGAAAGAGAATCTTTTTTTTTTTAATGTTCAGTCAGCCAACATACAGTCTTAAGCAGGCTCCATGCCCAGAGTGGAGCTCGTCTCAGGGCTCAATCCCATGACCCTGAGATCATAACCTGAGCTGAAATCAAGAGTCAGATGCTTAACTGACTAAGCCACCCAGGCGCCCCAGTAATTTTCAGTATTCTAAACACTTGCAATTGCTAAATACAAATTGAATGTTGAAGTATCTTAATAGAAAGCAAAAGGAGAAACATGGAATAAAACATGCTAGTTTTTCAGATTAAGTAGCTTGAAATTTCTCACACAGTATTTAAATCTATAAAGAATATTTTTATCTAGGGCTTAACATAAATTAATAAGTATACTTATTTTTCCTCTTCTTTTGAAAATAATATCTCTTGGGAATAATGAGAATAATTATAACTGTAGACACTTTTGTAGCCTTACTACATGCTTGGTATTTTTCTAAGCATTTTATATACATTACATCATAAGCTCTTTATATACCTTAACTCACAACAAGTATATTATTATTATTTTTTAAAGATTTTATTTATTTATTTCACAGAGACAGACACAGCGAGAGAGGGAACACAAGCAGGGGGAGTGGGAGAGGGAGAAGCAGGCTTCCTGCTGAGCAAGGAGCCCGATGTGGGACTCGATTCCAGGACCCTGGGATCATGACCTGAGCCGAAGGCAGACGCTTAACGACTGAGCCACCCAGGCGGCCCACAACAAGTATATTATTATTACCATTTTAATGAGGATGATATTAAGGCACATAGAGATTGAGTAAGCTGGCCAACTTCCTAGAGCTAAGGAAGGCAGGATATTTAATCTTCCAGTTAATGAAATTTACATTAAAAAATCAATAATAATAAACCAACAGATAATAGAAAATATTCAGAGATGATCCTCATATGGTTTGAATTTTACTTTTAATCTCCTCTCTGCACATTTATTTTTCCTCTAAGGAGTTCAAGACACTTCTAATTGTCTACTGCCGAGTAACAGACCTACAAAAAACTTAATGGTGTAAATAGCATTATTTATTTCTCATAATTCTGTACAATGACTATGGTTAGCTGAGTGGTTCTTTTGCTCCATGTGACATCATATGGGATTATTAATTCAGATTCATTCAGTTGATGCATCTGCCAGATTCAGCTCAGACTTCTCACAGCATACTCTTAGGGTGGTTGACTTTATGGGACAGCTGATTTCAAAAGAGAGAAAGTAAAAGCTGCCAGTATGAGGAAGGACTGGGCTTGGACCAGTGGTTTCTTTTACAAACTCCATTAGACAAAACACGTAACAAGGCCAGTCCAGATTCAAGGAAAAAAAGAATAGACTACCACTTGATGAGAAGACCCATGCCTACTTGTAGGGAGGGAAAGAATTACTGGTGACCATCTTTAAGGATTCTACCACAGACTCACATCGATGTTTTATTATTCCTTTTTTTCCCCCCCAAATATTTACTTTCCTGTTCTGTTGTGGCAGTGCTGGAAATAGTAGAATGTGGAACAGAAAATAAGAGGAAAGAATAGAAGTATAAGAAAGGCTATATAACCCAAACATTAGTATTTTAGTTTGGAATTTAAACTACCTCTGAAAAACCTGATTTTTCTTTACACTTCTACAAGGGTGAGTGAGGAGAGCAAGGAGCTTGAGGAAAGGGTCAGGGCCAAGCAAGAGGAATGTCCTTTTGGAGGATTGCTTGTAAGTTAATAAGACTGAAAAGAAACAGAACAAAACAAGGCACTTGATGATTATATTCAGTGTGAGAATAAAAAAGAAAGGAAGGGACAAAATGTGGAGGACTTTAAATGACAGGCTGATGATCTAAACTTGACATTTTTGCCCAGAGCCAGCCCAGAGCTTACTCTTTTAAGGTCAATGGAGACAATATTACTAAGGGAGAATTAAGATGTTATTTTGACTCACTCAGAGATGTCCAAATCTTGTCAAGTGTTTGATCTGTTAACACATATTTTCCTGGTCTTGAAATATGATGACAAATGCTTTGTACAAGTATGTTCTTTTTTTTTTTTTTTAAAGATTTTATTTATTTATTTGAGACAGAGAGAAGGAGAGACAGAGAGCATGAGAGGGAGGAGGGTCAGAGGGAGAAGCAGACTCCCTGCCGAGCAGGGAGCCCGATGCGGGACTCGATCCAGGGACTCCAGGATCATGACCTGAGCCGAAGGCAGTCGCTTAACCAACTGAGCCACCCAGGCGCCCCTGTACAAGTATGTTCTTGATAGTGCCAAACAAAGTGTGTAATGTTTTAGAAATGTATCATTCTCGGAGAGAGAATTTAGATGATCCTTCGTAGAATTAAAGAGTGAAACAGATAATGAAGAAAAAAAATGTATCTTCCAATTAGAATAATATATTTAAAAAGTCAATCTAATAAATGTTGTTAGTACTGTTAATGAATATAAATTATTTGGAGCCTAATTTCTACTACATGAACTCAGGATGCATCAATATGGTTCCATTCTCCAGTCCACCCATGACTGAATAATGGCAGCAATCCACACATCACCAAAACCAGAAAAAATGAGAGGACTTGATTAAATTATGTGACCCAATTTTATACTTTTTGTGATTGAAGTTATAATCAGTGAATAAGGAACAGCAGAAAAGGGAGAAGAAACTTGAAGATTTTGAAATATAATTTGAGCTATCTATTCTTCAACAAATACTTATTTAGCACATACTGTGCACCAGGGACTCTTCTCAATACTTTATAAATATTAGTCCTATAACCCTCCTAACAACCTTGTGCAGTAGGTATTACTATTGTTTTGTTGTTGTTATTGTTATTTTTTAAAGAGAGGTAGAAAGAGAGAAGGGGGCAGAGGGAGAGGCAGAGGGAGAGAGAGAGAGACTCTTAAGCAGGCTCCATGCCCAGTGTGGAGCCTGATCTCACAATCTTGAGATCACGACCTGAGTCAAAATCAAGAGTCAGACACTTAACCAACAGAGCCACCCAGGAGGCCCTGCAGTGGGTATTACTGTTATCCTTATTTTACAAATGAAATATGAAGGTTATAATCTCATGGAACCTCACATGACTCAGTTAATGGCAGAGCCAGGGAGACAAGTTCTTTCCATAACTGTATGCATTCTTCAAGATTTCTTCTCAGTCATTTCCCAGAAGGCATCAAATATGTCACCATTCACATATTCACCAAGATTCTTAGTGGTAGGGATATAAAATCAAACTAAAATCCAAGTCTCTGTCTTCTATGAAACAGTATTTTTATTGGAGAAGATAATAAATAAATAAGACTATAAATAAAAAAGAATACTTCACAACAAAATAAATAAGCCTCATGAAGAAAATAAACCAGATTTATCTAACAGGCAATAATTGGGAGTTAATCTTTCTTTTCTTACTACCAATTTGCTAGCAAAAGCCATTGAGGAGGTAACAGTTGAACTGATTTCTAAATAATGAAAAGAGGGGCGCCTGGGTGGCTCAGTTGTTAAGCACCTGCCTTCGGCTCAGGTCATGATCCTAGAGTCCTGGGATCTAGCCCCACATCGGGCTCCCTGCTCCGCGGGAAGCCTGCTTCTCCCTGTCCCACTCCCCCTGCTTGTGTTCCCTCTCTTGCTGTGTCTCTCTCTCTCTGTGAAATAAATAAATAAAATCTTTAAAATAAATAAATAAATGAGAAGAAGTCAGCCATATGATGAGTCGGGGCAAGGGGCTGCAGGAAAAGAAAAAACAGGTGTGTAGGTTCTAAAGTGGAAATGAGCTTGGTTTGCTCAAGGAACAGAAAGAAGGTGAGCATAGTAAAAGCATAAGGAATGAAGGAGAGAGTTTAAGGAAGAGGGTTGTAGACAATGGCAACAGACTGAGACCTGTAGGATACAGTAAGGGAGTCCATACTTTATTATTAAAAATCTTTAGGGGGCACATGAGTGGCTCAGTCGATTAAGCATCCAACTCGTGATTTCAGCTCAGGTCATGATCTCAGGGCCGTGGGATCAAGCTCACGTTTGGCTCCATGCTGGGTGTGGATCCTGCTTAAGATTCTTTCTCCCTCGCCCTCTGCCCCTCCCCCACCTCTTAAAAAAGTCTTTAGGATAGTTTTATTTTATTTTTTTAGGATAGTTTTAAAAGCAGGGAAGAAATATTACCAAATAAAGTTATTGAATGTTATTGTACTTGCTTAGTGATGAGAATGACAGATTAGAGTCATCAAAATTAAAGGTACTGCATTCAACTCTTCTCTGTATTCTATTTTTAATGACAGCTTATTAGCATGTGTAGAAGTATTTCTACATTTAATAGAAGACAATTTATATTAGTGCACAGGAAAATATGGATTTCTTTGACATATTTCCCTTTATTATGGAGATGGTATGTATAAAGTCTTTTCTCCACAGTGAGAAGACTTAGGTTCTTTATATTATCTAATTTAGAATTCAGAAAATACAGATTTCCTTCCTTTAATTGCAGAGTCAGCTTCTGCAACTGCCATTATAATAAATTTTATATAGAAAAATAGATATATTTTTGAGCCTTATTTTTTAATCCATTTTCTGAATTTAAACCAGTATATACCAAAAAATTACTTCGTTTTGGCAATATGACTACCATCTATCTTTAGCCTCTTTTAATTATATGTAATGATCATCAGCTCTTATTTGAATTTCACAGTTTTAGTGAAAAAAATAAAAATAGTTCAATTCATTTTACAGTTATATTTTATTGCTTTATTTGCCTATTATTTTATATATAATTATTAAATTTTTATAGTTATAAATATTTTTCCCCTTTCCTGAAAACAGTATTTACTCCATGTAAATAGAGGGAATTTAATACAGGGTACAGGCCCAGAGTTATTGGAAGAGCTTTTGAAATTTGTGAAAGAGAGAGATGTGAGACAAAGCCGAGCTTGAGAAAGACGGGAAGTTTCCAGGGACCTTCTGTGGGAGCCGCAACTATGATGAGCTGCCAAGCATAAGCTATAATAGCAGCTGCCCAGAAAGGACTGGAGCCATAAGGGAGACACAACCACTGTAAGACACGCTACCAGCATGTGCAAGAGAAAGAAAGAAATCCGAGGTTTCCTTCTGCCCTCTCTCCAATCTTCCACCAGGCCTCTTGAATGACCAACCCCAACAGGAAACCAGGTAGCAAGAGCACCGGTGGGGTACGGTATACAGAGGTATAGCTCAGGGTTCAGATCTCCGTTATGAATAGAAGATTAGGCTGCAAAGGTACGAAACAAATCTATGAACAAAGAGCCAAATGACTGGAACATAAAAATCAACTAAAATCTCAGGAGCAAACGATAAGTACTGTTGACACTCCGATTTTTTCGATTAATGCCTTTCATGGATTTTCTTTTACTTTGCATTGTTGTGTAGCTGTTTTACTACACACACACACACACACACACACTTCTTGGCATGGTTTTGTGAGTCAGCTCAAGAAAATATAAGTATGGATTTTTCGAAAAGTTATTGAAATAGATCTCTTATGGGGCTCCTGGGTGGCTCAGTCAGTTAAGTGTCTGCCTTCGGCTCAGGTCATGATCCCACGGTCCTGGGATCGAGCCCTGCATTGGGCTCCCTGCTGAGCCGGGAGTCTACTTCTCCCTCTGTTCCTCCCCCAACTTGTGCTCTCCTTCTCCCTTTCTCTTTCTCTCAAATAAATAAAATCTTTTTTAAAAAAAAAAATCTTGGGCGCCTGGGTGGCTCAGTTGGTTAAGCGACTGCCTTCGGCTCAGGTCATGATCCTGGAGTCCCTGGATCGAGTCCCGCATCGGGCTCCCTGCTCGGCAGGGGGTCTGCTTCTCCCTCTGACCCTCCCCCCTCTCATGTACTTGCTCTCTCTCATTCTCTCTCCCTCAAATAAATAAATAAAATCTTTAAAAAAAAAACAAAACACTTTTTTTTTTTTTTTTAAGAGAGAGGGCGCATGTGCCTGCGTGAGCTGGGGAAGAGCAGAGGGAAAGAGAGAATCTCAAACAGACAACACACTGAGTCCGGAGCCTGAGGTGGGGCTGCATCTCACAACCCTGAGATCGTGACCTCAGCTGAAATCGAGTCAGAAGCTCAACAGACTGTGCCACCGAGGCTCCCCAAAACAGATCTCTTTTAAACAAAAGTCTACATGTTCTGAGCCACTAGTCAGGAGCCAGAAGCAAATGAAGGGTTTGAATCTCAATATTAGTTTGGCTCAAATGGGTTAAAGTAAAGGAATAGCAACATGTGCCAATCTTGCTCAATGTGGTATTTATTTCTGGTACTGTCTTAAATACAGTTACACTACTTTCTGATCAGGGACACTTCAAGTAAGGTCATGGACCTAATGTCCCCATGAACAAGTCACATGCCTTTGCTCAAGGGAATATGGTGTTTGCTAGTGCGGATACCTGTACCTTTTCTGAGAACCCAAGACAGAAGGGGAAGAGGGGAATCTGTCTTTCCTGATGCTCCACCCTGCAGCCCTGCCTCTATACAAACAACCTCTGCGCAGAAAACAGTTATTAATGGGGCTAAGGCTTAATGCTGCTTGTCCATGCTGCAGAAATCAAAAGCAACTAATTACACATGAAAAATGAAATTAATTAATTAATTAATTAATTTAAAAAAAAACTACCTTAGACCATGCATGCTGCACACTGCCAAGGAACTATTCATGTGATTAGTAAAGCAAAGGTTAAACCCACCTGTGCTAACTATATCAGAAACCTCAATTTCCATCTGTTCTTTGTAAAATGTCATTGTTTACGTCTTTAAGGTATCTTGCCTATGCACCAGCTGTTGGGTTGTTTGTGATTGTGACACCAAAATTGGTGAAGCCTTTATCCACCTGCACAACCGAACATACCCTTTCAAGTGTATAATAAAGGTAGCCCAGCAAATTCACCAGGCAGGAAAGAAACTTCTAACAGAGAGAAGTGTAAAGGAAATGAAGAGAAAAGCCAAGAGTGTTATGTTAATTGATGCCCAGATCCCTGGCAGAAAAGAAAAATAAGGAAGAAACTCCGCCCAAGCAAATTCAAGAAAAAGAAAAATGTTCAAAAAATTTTTAAAGAAACCTACGCTATGTCTATAGTATTGTTTCTCAGCTTCAGCACTACTGATACTTTGGGCCAAATAACTGTTTGGGCCACAACCACTCCTTCTGCTTGTGTTCCCTTTCTCACGTCTCTCTCTCTGTCAAAAAATAAATAAAATCTTTAAAAAAATTAAAAATTAAAAAAAAAAAAAGACTCTCTCTCTCAGGGCGCCTGGGTGGCTCAGATAGTTAAGCATCTGCCTTCAGCTCAGGTCATGATCGCAGGGTCCTGTGATCGAGCCCCACATGGGGCTCCTGGTTCAGTGGGGAGCCTGCTTCTCCCTCTGCCTCTGCCTCTGCCCCTGCTCATGCTCTCTCTCTCTCTGTGTCTCAAATGAATAAATAAAATCTTAAAAAAAAAAAAATCTCTCCCTCTCTCTGCCCCTCCCCCCTCATTCTCCCTCTCTCTCTAAAAAAAATTTAGAGTAAATTTTAGTAATTAGAGTTTAAATTAGAGTAAAAAATTAGAGTAAATTTAAGTAAACTAAAATTTATTGTGATTCTTAACCATTGATGACATTCAAAGAATGATAACTAGTTAATGCTTCACATTTGAAATCCCCTTGAAGTGTTTAGTTTGATAATACAGATTAATATATATTTTTTAAAGATCTTATTTATTTATTTGACAGAGGGAGACACAGTGAGAGAAGGAACACAAGCAGGGGGAGCTGGAGAGGGAGAAGCAGGCCTCCTGCTGAGCAGGAAGCCCGACACGGGGCTCTATCCCAGGACCTTTGGACCATGACCTGAGCCGAAGGCAGACGCTTAACGACTGAGGCACCCAGGTGCCCCCAGATTAATATTTCTCTTGAAAGGTCTAACAGCAGTACTTCGATCTGCAATGAACCAGAATTATATCATTACAATAGTGTAAATATTATTCATCGCCTTTTTTCAACCTGTGGATTTAACATGTAGACAAATAAGTAATGACTTAATTATGGTTTTAAGACAATATATACATTATAAAGCTTAAGAATGCAAAAGCAAAGATATAACTGATAGCAATTATGAAATAGAAGGGGAAGGGGAGGGAGAGGAAACTGTAGGGATGCTAATATCCTCACTTTATCCTTTTTATTTTTTTTAAGTTTTTGTTTATTTAATTTAACGAGAGAGGGAAAGCGTGAGCCAGGGGATGGGTAGAAGGGGGAGGAAGAGAAAGACTCTAAGCAGACTCCATGCTGAGCACAGAGACCGACGTGGGGCTCTATACCACCACCGCGAGTTCATGACCTGAGCTGAAACCAAGTCTGACACTAGACCCAAACACCCCAATATCCTCATTTTATATAAAAATGAGGTATATATAAATAATGTGCATTATATATATGTATACACATATATAGTGTGTGTGAAGAGATATCATTTAAGTTTTATTGAAGAAACATTCTTTAATAGCTCTCTTAAAGTTATAACCAATAAGAAAAAAAATCAATTAAAAATTGACAAAAGAATGGGAGGACTTGTGGCTATGATAAGTGACCTCATTATCTTTCATCAAAGTGAATGCATAGATACTGATTTTGGCAAATCAGGAAATAGGAGCATAATTACATTAAAGTAATAGAATGAGCCATGAGAAGAAAATTAAAAATAAAGCATTTTAAATGTCTAGCTCCAGGACCTGGTACTGAAGTTTGCAAGGGAGAAGGTAGAAAACGATAATTTAGTGTTTAATTTTATGTTCTTCTATTTTATTTAAAATGTATCAGTTACATGTGTGTTTGTATATAGGTGTATATGTGTGTATATGTATACATAATTTACATAATTAAAAAAATTTTTTTTACTAATTTATGTACTGTTGCAGGTAAAAATCTTCCCACAAAAAATACCTTTTACTGCTGTTTTCAGGGAAAGAATGAAGAGTTGAATAAGGTCTGGGGGTGATCCATGACACCCATTCTGATATTCTTCTGACAAAAGTTGGCCACAAAGCAGAGACAATCATGCAATATCTAAGAAACTAAAATTCAACACTCAAAACGTGTTAGGATTAAAATTCTATACACCAACATCCCTTTCTTACTACAGCCACTTTGCTGAGTATAGTCTAATCCATTTGATTAAGCAACACATGTATATAAAGTACTTCTATTTTTTCAGAAAATAGAAAAATATCATTAATATTTGAAATCCATGCTTATATGCTATTGTAAAGATCTGATATTCGTCTCAAAAACTTTAAGATATTCTCATTTCTAAAGTCCTACATATTTGGCACAGATTATATCCACTAAATATATTAACCTTCTTCCAATCCTCAGATGATTATTTTTTGCAAATAAACTTTTGTGTAATTATGCTTTTAAAAGGCGACATGTTTCCCAGGCTACAGCCGAAAGCTGTTATACATCCCACCCTGGATTCCCAAGTTGAAGACCTGATTAAATTTGACCTATTTGATTCTTGAAGAAACTGTATTTTATATGTAGCCCACTTGCTTTTCACATGTTAAATTTTGAATTATTTTAAATATACAACTTATATTTCTACTTATCATCTTTTCTTAAAATTTAATGATAACCAGTCTGTTAAAGCATTAATAGAAACAGGCCTTGAATTTTTCTATTAATAGAAAACAGGCCTTGAATTTTTAACATCATAAGGACACTATACTAAAGTTTTATTATTATACTTTGGGTTAGAAAATCATACACTCAATAAGCAGCATCTTTAGATTTCACAGGTGTTCACTGCAGATGCTGATAAACAGATGCAACTCTGCAATACCTAGCAATTTGCCACCCACTGCAATGAGCTAAAGTTAAGCAAAAAAGAAGAAATCCTATTGGTCATTGGTCAGCAAAATAACATAAATTGATCATTTGTTGTATGGCTTCATCTAAGGACAGGGAGTATCAAAGGCATTTTTAAATACCTGCAATGATTTATCAAATGCTAAGAAATTACAGCTAGTTGCAAATGACACTACAGATAAAGGGCTGGTATCCAAAATCTCTAAAGAACTTCTCAAACTCAACACCCGAAAGACAAATAATCAAGTCAAAAAGTGGGCAGAAGATATGAAAAGACACTTTTCTGAAGAAGACATACAAATGGCTAACAGACACATGAAAAAATGTTCATCATCATTAGCCATCAGGGAAATCCAAATCAAAACCACACTGAGATACCACCTTACACCAGTTAGAATGGCCAAAATGGACAGGGAAAGAAACAACAAATGTTGGAGAGGTTGTGGAGAAAGGGGAACCCTCTTACACTGTTGGTGGGAATGCAAGTTGGTACAGCCACTTTGGAAAACAGTGTGGAGGTGCCTCAAAAATTTAAAAATAGAGCTACCCTATGACCCAGCAATTGCACTACTGGGTATTTACCCCAAAGACACAGATGTAGTGAAAAGAAGGGCCATATGCACCCCAATGTTCACAGCAGCAATGTCCACAATAGCCAAACTGTGGAAAGAGCCGAGATGCCCTTCAACAGATGAATGGATAAAGAAGATGTGGTCCATATATACAATGGAATATTACTCAGCCATCAGAAAAGATGAATACCCAACTTTTGCATCAACATGGATGGGACTGGAGAAGATTATGCTAAGTGAAATACGTCAAGCAGAGAAAGTCAATTATCATATGGTTTCACTTATTTGTGGAACATAAGGAATAGCATGGAGGACATTAGGAGAAGGAAGGGAAAGAGAAGCGGGGGATTGGAGGGAGAGATGAACCATGAGAGACTATGGACCTGAGAAACAAACAGGGTTTTAGAGGGGTGGGGGGAGGGGGGATTGGTTAGCCCGGTGATGGGTATTAAGGAGGGCACGTACTGCATGGAGCACTGGGTGTTATACAAAAACAATGGATCATGGATCACTACATCAAAAACTAATGATGTATGGTGACTAACATAACATAATAAAATAAAACAAAACAAAACAAAACAAAAACTACCCCCCCCCCACACACACACAAAAGAAATTACAGCTAGGACTTAAAGGAGCACAGAGTAATCAAAGTACTTCACAGCCATATCTTGGTAAAAACCCTGAAAATTAAATTTGCCTTGCAAAGAACTGCTCAAAATTATTAAGTCATCAAATTATCAAATTTGTTTCTAGCATGGATTTGCATCGAATAGCCTCATGCTTGATTCTATCATTACTTCTTTCTCATATTCCTTTATCAATAATAATATCTTAGAACAGATATATGGGAAATCCAAAACAACTCAAGCAACGACACAGGGAAGGGGTACAGAGCAAGTTAAATTTATTTTGATTGTTTTATTGTATTGTACATATCCCCTCGGGTACAAAGGCAATGTGTCAGGGCACATTTTTATAACTACACTTTATTTAAAAGTTTAAAAATGTCTATGTTGACATCTATGAGTAACTTAGAAATAAATCATAGTATAAAGATCAATTAAAATTACTTTCCATTTTTATTCTTTTATTTATTTATTTTAGAGAGAGAATGTGTGTATGTGCATGCGTGAGCGTGAGCGGGGGGAGATGGGCAAGGGGAGAAAGAGAATCTTAAACAGGCCCCATGGAGCCTGACATGGGGCTCAATCTCATGTCCCTGAGATCATGACTTGAGTTGAAATCAAGAGTATGACACTTATCGAATTGAGCCACCCAGGTGCCCCTAAATTTATTTTGATTGTTTTATTGTACATTTCCTTTGGGGTACAAAGACAATATGTCAAGTCACATTTTTATTACCACACATTATTTAAAAGCTTAAAAATGTCTATGTTGACATCTGAGAGTAACTTAGAAATAAAGCAATAAGGATCAGTGAAAATGACTCTTCATTTTTAAAAGGCAAAGGCAAGCATACCATTTCCCCTTCTTCATTTTCTTAAAAGTAGTCTTGGAGGCATAGTGAATCCAAGCTCATACTCTAATCTTGGAACAGTGATTAATCTCCCTAAGGATTAAGCCCATCACCAGTTTTTACAATGTAGAGATACCTCCAAAATTCAGGCCAAATCACTTCTAGATATGTAAGAATCTACCTCTGGAATGAGTTCAGGAGTCTCTCTTGAGATAAATGGGAGACTGCCACAAGGTACAGTCATTTGTCTATTAGGAAGATAAAAGAATGTACTGTTCTTTTGTTTTGCTATATAAAATATGTGGAATTTTGTTCTAACTTCATAATCATTTTCATGCTCCCTTACATGCACAAATCTCTGTGAATGTTGACTCACAATACTTGGTGTTCTCCGCTGTCTTCTGTATTAGTACTAACGAAGCTTTTTGTGGGCTGGATTGTTTTATTTCTCCAACATAGGTAAAGGTGACATGAATCCCATACTAGTAAATTTTAAAAGTTAGATATGAAGCCAGGGAAGGACAGTAAGTCGCCAAAAATACTCAAGAAGGAGACAAGTCATAATCATATATACTAGTCAGACCCTCAGCTATAAAAACATTCTATGATGGGCACTTGGGTGGCTCAGTTGGTTAAGCAACTGCCTTTGGCTCAGGTCATATTCTTGGAGTCCCAGGATGGAGTCCCGCATCCAGCTCCCTGATCAGCAGGGAGTCTGTCTTTGACCACCCCCCCCCTTGTGCTCTCTCTCTCTCAAATAAATAAAAATAAAATCTTTAAAAAAAAAGTTCTAAAATAATTCAATGAGAAGACAATACAAACAGTTGGATCTTCGATTGGAAATTCAAAATATTGCATTCTTTAAGAGATTTTACCAGGCGGATTTATAATCTATCTTCCTGGTGTTTAAGGAAGCTTTCTCCTACACTACACTATCCACATAGATTTATCAAAATTGTTTATGCCTCTGTTTGTCCTTCTACATGATTCTAAACACTGAAATCTAAACCTCTCTACCATCACTCTGCCTTTACACTAAGAATCAGAATCATCTCTATTGTCTATATTAACATGATTTTGCTCTTCCACTGTCTTCATAAGTATTTCTTTATTCTTCCCACACTACCATGCTAATGCAAATAGTTTGAAGATTTCTTATAGGAACTTCCCAAAGGGCCCACCATCTCTTCAATGGAAAGCATCAACAGACAATTTGCTTCCTACTGTTCTTTGAATTTCTTCAAATTCTTTATTTTGGTGCTTCCATCAGTCCTGGACTATTGTATCATAAGCCTGACTAGATCTCAATAAAGGCTTCACTTTGAAAGACCTACTTTAAGTCAAACTTCCAATTCTAGTAAATCCTGACCTTGGGTTCTCTTCCCTCTCCCCATGGGAAATAACACCAAAGTTTTATGAAGTAGTGTTCTCAGTTATTGCTGTGAATAATATACTCAGCATTGTCTTATTAATAGGTCTTCTTGTTAATATATGGAGAATCCAATGCTGACAGTCCTCAATGACAGTAACTATGTTTTGCAGTTTATTAGTCATTGAAGTGCCAAATGATTACCAGGTAACTGTGACTTGTGTCATTTACTTGTAGTTTGTTTGAGGTGCCATAAATCACTACATCTCTATCTATCGCTATCCCTATCTTTCTCTCTCTATTTAACTATCTATATATAATATACAGATTATATGTAGAAAATATATTATATAGGGCGCCTGGGTGGCTCAGTTGGTTAAGCGACTTCCTTCGGCTCAGGTCATGATCCTGGAGTCCCGGGATCGAGCCCCGCATCGGGCTCCCTGCTCTGCGGGGAGCCTGCTTCTCCCTCTCCCACTCCCCCTGCTTGTGTTCCTTCTCTCGCTGTGTCTCTCTCTGTCAAATAAATAAATAAAATCTTAAAAAAAAAAAAAAAGAAATTCTTATCCTTAAAGCCAAGGAAGGAAAAGAAATTTTGTTTCATTTTCTACACTCTAAGTCAATTCGATTCTGTTTTCTCCCCTGTATTTCAGGGTCTGAAAGCCTTGGAACTACATTCCCTAGAATCTCTTTCAGGCAACTCTCCAAGTTCCACTGCACCAATTACAGGCAGACTCACCAGAAAGCTTGGAAAGCAGAAGTGCTATGTTTCCTGTAGCAATGCCCAGTAGCCATGGGTTTTTCAGACATGAGAGTTTATGCCCGCTTATAGATTCTACCAGTGGATCTCACCTTCTTCAGTGTTTCAGGTCACTGTGAACCTTTTTGAGCAGTTTCCTAACCTATGGTAGAAGCAACTTCAAGATTCTATTGCCAAGTCTGTGAGCTAGGAGTGAGATACCTTGACTACGTCCCCAGACCTTCCAGTTGTCTGTAAGCGGCTTGTTTCCTGTGTGCAAATGTTCATTGTCTATAAACACTCTAGAGTGGCTTCTGTTTTTGTGACTGAATTTTGACTGATACAGGAGACAAGAAAAGTGGCAAAGTACAGTGATTTTTCCTGATTAGTTTCTGCTTAGAGATATCACTGTACTTCCAAATACAGCAAGAAACTTCAAGTCTAGAGCTAGAAACACCTAAGAACATTTTTATGTATTTAGTGGGCATTACCAACTGAGAAATACTCCCTTCCTACATCCTGAGGTAAGTCTCAATCACTCTCCTTACTAGCTAGAATTATATAAACTTACCACCCACAGTGTCTTCATATCAACAACACAAAGCATAACAGAGCTCTCTAGAGTCTACCTCAATTCCTAAATAGCTCTTCCCTTCAAGGTGTGGAATGTGCTTTGCTTTCAGTTATGTCATCTTTCTAAAGGCTGCATTGGAAACAAAAACAAAACAAAACAGCAGAACAAAAAAACACACACATAACTTTTAATACCTGTATCTCCTGCCTTTTTTCTTCTCAACCCTTGATTCCCTATTTTCAATTAATTATCAATGCTAGACCAGCTAATATGATAAAACATGTAATCAAGGAGTACAATTATTGAAGTCTTTATCAAATGATTTCTCAAAGTGTCAATGGGAGATATTTGTACCAAGACTCAAAGTGAAGAAGTGACCCATTTTTTTTTCCAAATCTCCAAACAGGTCCTTTTCAAATAATAAAGTATGATGTATTAAGTTGATTAAAGTGAATAATTTCCTTTTTTTTTCTATTTATTTCTTAAGTGAGACCAAATCTTTGATTGCCCTAATAAATAATTCTCAGATTTCAAAAATTCCTTAAGGATGTGATCATTTACGTTATTGTCGTTACTGTTACTATTATAGTCATTAATCCAGGGGACTGATGTTATTAATCTATTATTAAGGGGTTACTGTCCTCATTCTTAAACTTGAAAGGTCTTTTATAAAATAATATGCTTTATTTATGAAAATCCAATTCAAGAGATCATTTTCTCTCTTTACGGTAATGAATTTAATTCTAATTTAATGTTGGAGAGCTTTGTACTCTTTTTCTTCTCACTTTCCATGGGAGAAAAAACAGGTCTGGAAGTAGAAAAAATAAAGGTAGACATCTAAGAACTTGTATATACTTCAAAAGAGTAAGTCACTTTGCTACTAAAGGAACTGATGAAAGTTGTAGTCTGGAACCAAATAAGCTCTGACAGTTAATGGAGCTAATTTACAAGTGAAATGATGAGGGAAATGAATTACTTCATGGATGTAGGAAGTTAGAAATATTGGTGTCATGGAGGTGAACATCTGAAATTACTCTATTTTCATATTAGAAAAAGCAATTTTAAAAATATCATTTCCTTAAAGCTTAAAAAATCATATTCAATTCCCAGCATAGGACATATGGTGATGGGGCAAGAGCATAATCTACTAGAATCCCCGTTATAAATTCAAGTACCTAGGCATCTCAGGCTCATTTAGTCATATAAGCCCAAAATTTAAAAAAAAAAAAAAACACTCTAAGTGTAAGGAAATCAGCAAATATGTCTGACTTTATTCATTGACCTCATCCATTTCTTAAAATGCCTTTTTAATGGGGTTGTAAAATGATAAACAGTAGCAAATAACCATGAGTTTGTACCGAGGACAGAGGCACGTTTTTAAGATGGTAACCTATCAAGAAGGTGTAAACTGAACCTAAACATCTCTCTTTTCCCTTCATTTCTCCATGTCCATAAAAACTGAAGTTGCAGGGATGTTGGTAACTCTAAGAAATATATGTTGTGAGGGCACCTGGGTGGCTCAGTTGGTTAAGCGACTGCCTTCGGCTCAGGTCATGATCCTGGATTCCCTGGATCGAGTCCCGCATCGGGCTCCCTGCTCGGCAGGGAGTCTGCTTCTCCCTCTGACCCTCCCCCCTCTCATGTGCTCTCTCTCTCATTCTCTCTCTCAAATAAATAAATAAAATCTTTTAAAAAAAGTATTAAAAAAAAGAAATATATGTTGTGAGACTACTTTTGGAGACTATAATTTAAAGAATATTGAGAAATGGAATTTTGTTAAAGATATAGAAGAACTCATATTCTATTCCTAGGAAAATAAATAAGCAAATAAATTAATTAATTAAAAGATTTTCCTGAGAATATGCTAAGAATATGCAGCAATTTAGAAAATGATGTAATATACTTTTTAGACACTTTATTTTGCCAATAGGACACTTTTCTCTAATGTATCTGAAAACTTCCCAAAGGAAAATATGTCTATGCACAATTCCACAATAGGACAGGCTTATCTGAAGTCAATTAGATCTGATCTCCCCAAAATAATAACATACAAATATCAACAAAATAAAGAGCAATAATTCATTTTTTTAAAATAATGCTTTTAAAATAAAATAAATCCTACATTTTTAATTAAAAAATTTAAATAGTTATAATTTTAAGTTCTTAATTTTTTTAATTAAGCAAGTACGGATTATCTGACAAACTTGTGGCTCTTTTCTGAATGATTATACATATTTACATTTAAGAACCTCCCCCCAAAAACTGTTTCAATTTGTTTTATATTTTATAGCATGTAAGATATTATTTAGCATACTGATAGATCCTAACTCTCTGCAAGTTGGCATTCAAAACAACTTTCCAGAACCAATAAAGTGTTTTGTAAAAATATGTGTTTGGAAAACAGTGAGTCTCCATCACAAAAATTCAAGCAAATAGTAGCAAATGATCTCTCTGAGGCACTGCGATAAATGAAATGGCAATTTGAGTTACTGAGATGGATCTCAATCCTGGTAGCACATCAGAGTTATCGGGTAAGCATTTAAAAATAAATATAAATGCCTCAACTCAGATCTAATAAGCCTTAATGTATAGGGAACAGGTTCCAGGCATATGCATTGTTAATATACTCCCTAAGTGATTCTGAACTATCTGGTATATAATCAATATTAGAGAGCCACAAGATTCAAGTTTTTTAAAGACACACACATAACAAAACCCTTTACTCAGTAAATAAACTATACAGAATGAATCATATTTGACATGCATCCATTGCTTATAGAATGCTGAATTATTAAGATTAACACAAAATGTAGTTTCTCCATTCCAACCTATTTGCTGGCAAAGTGAGTTGAATTGTAGACCTAAGGGAAAACAAGCGCTATACATTTATTCTTGAAATTAGATTTTCATGCCTACATTAAGTAAATATTTATTGAGTACCTTCTAGGGACTAGGCATTATTCTCCTGAAACCCTTGACATTCTAGGATCATTACTTTTTAAATTCTGATCCCTACTCCTCAGATCTCCTACATGCATCTCTTTCCTTGGACTAAGCCTATAAAAGGGTTGATACGACAAATAACCCATCTGACCTCAAAATTCTATTTTCAGTGATATAACATATGTGGGGTGGACTACAATCTACACGCAAGCAGGTGCTCTGCCTCTCCGAGGAGATATGACCTGCGACTTAATCACTGAACAGCAGACCACCAGTAGTTGCTCTCAGCCTTGATTCAGTATTTTATCAACCTCACTTTAATGAGTCTGTGAAAATCATTTCCAGATTCTTTGGAGTTCAGGATACTTAATAAGCATGCCAAAAACATGCTAAATGGAGTAGAGAGCATTGCCAATGGCTTGGTACAGCTTCCAGAGAAAACAAAAGAAATCTAAGGATGTGGGTAATATAACATAAATATAAGATGCCTCTCTGTAAATATGGTAAATGACTTCTCATTTAACTATCTCTGCCCCAACATATTTCATATAAAACCTGCATTAAAAAAAGATATATTACTTTTACTAAGGACTAGCCTCATGAGGCCTGAATTTATGCTACCATAGCTGCCTTAAGACTCCAGTTGTAGGGGCGCCTGGGTGGCTCAGATGGTTGGGCATCTGCCTTTGGCTCAGGTCGTGATCCCAGGGTCCTAGGATCGAGCCCCGCATTGGGCTCCCTGCTTGGCGGGGAGCCTGCTTCTCCCTCTCCCTCTACTGTTCCCCCTGCTTGTCCTCTCTCGCTCTCTCTGTCAAATAAATAAATTAAAAAATCTTTAAAAAAAAAAGACTCCAGTTGTTACAGTACAAACAACTTACAAAATAGAGGAATCAAACATCAAAATTACTTACCTGAAATTGGTTGAGTCAATAATATTGGAGAGAGGGTCTTTGTTTTGCCAACATTTTTTTCACTCCCACAATAAGAATCCCACATTAATGGAATAGGCTTCTACTCACATGTCAACGTAAAATAAATTGGTAGCAAGCAGCTACATGAAGCAGCCTATTGAAAAAGGTTGTGAAGCCAAGTCCAGAATCAATAGGAAATACAGCCTTGTGAGATGGTGTGTGTTTGTCTTGTGCCAATGAATGAGAATGGGGATACTTGGAATGTATTCATGCCAACCATCCCTGCATTACCCCACTGTATTATAATTACCTTCTTCTATCTTATTGTTCTGCCAGTATAAGCTTTTTGTTGATTAGTAATTACATTGTATTCATCTTTATATTGCCACTTACTTACATAGTGCCTGGCCCACAGTAGATACAAATAATTTTTTGCTGAATAATTGTTCTTTACTATGTAGAGGGTAGTAATACATGGAAGTGATGCACCAAGTGGTAGTCACATTTCCATTCTTTCACCAAGTAAGGTCAAGCCTCTGTGTGTGTTGACTAAAATACCCCTCCCAAGGACTGCAGTGTCCAGTTGAGTTTAACCTTCTGAGTAAAGAAATCAAAATAGATGAAAATGGAGATGTGAAAACACTTGGAAGTATAAGTAACTCTATTCATCACAGGTATGCATACTTAAGCTTTGGTATTATTCAGTGAGATTGGATGATTATATAACATCATAGAGAGCACCTGATATCCATAAGATCTCACTTGCTTCCAAACAGCTTTCTTCTTTTTAAGCATTTACTTATCAATCAAACATTTACCAGCAATCCCGTTATAAAAGGAGAATTTGGAGACATGTAATTAAGTTCATGACATGTCTTTTTTTTGTTTTTTTTGTTTTTTTTTTTGAGACAGAGACAGAAAGCACAAGTTGGGGGAGGGTCAGAGGAAGAGAGAGAATCTTAAGCAGGCTCCACAGCTAGCATGGAGCCCACCCCAGGGCTGGATCTCAAGACCCTGAGATCATAACCTGAGCCAAAATCAAGTGTCAGATGCTTAACCGACTGAGCCACCCAGGTGCCCCAATCCATGTCATGTTCTATATGATTAGGAATAGAACATCCACAAAGAGATAAGGAATGCTATGGAAAAGTAAAACAAGATTCATCCAATAAGTGGTTCAATTCTTAAACCTGGAATTTTTGCCACCCTACATTCCCATCTAAACAAAGTCAACATTACCTGCCAGATTGCTCTCCAATCTGTCCAACTGTTCGTATTTCTACTGCTGCTATCCATTTCCCTACTGTGTCCAGTAACTTCTTTAAGAATTCCCTCCTCAGCTCTAGTCCTTCCAGTTCACATTCTCAGCGAGAGTAATGTTTCTTAAACAGCCTAATTTATTCAGTTGTTATTTTTTTTTTGAAGATTTTATTTATTTGAGAGAGAGAGTGAGCGAGAGAGAGCATGAGCAGGGGAGGAGCAGAGGGAGTGGGAGAAGCAGACTCCCCACTGAGCAGGGAGCCTGACGCAGGAGGGGCTAGATCCTGGGACTACAGAATCGTGACCTGAGCAGAAGGCAGATGCTTAACTGCCAAGCCACCCAGGCACCTCTATCCAGTTGTTATCTTGATAAAAATCCTTGATAGCCATTTATTTAGATTAGGAAAAATTTCTCTCAAGAAATAACTTTTGCCCTCTAGCCCCTGCCTCCTGACCTGCTTTCTCCTTTGCAAATCTCCCCTTTCTTCCCTGAGCTTCAAACTCCTTGTCTTTGTAGTGATTGCAAGCACAACAAACTCTTTAAGTTCAGAAACACTGTCATTTCTTCCTTCACATTCACCATAGAAGTTGAGACAATATGTAATGAATGGTATGTATTTGGGAAAGGTTTAGTAAAATTTAAGAATATTGAGAGGATTAAAAATGAGACCATGGGAATGCTTGACGAGGAAACATTAATTTTAACTTTACTATATCCCAGTCATTATCTCATAAACTTCTTCTGGTATTTTATAAAGAGAATAATCCAGACAATAAAACTGTTCTTCAAAGAAGTTGAGAAATTCATCCAAAATCACAATTTCGTTAAGTGACAAAGCCGAAATTTCAACCCAGATCTCTAGGACTCTTTCTATCATCTCATGCAACATAGGGTATTTTAACTTCATCCTAAAGTAAGACTTTTAAGCATGGGATAATGTGATAGAAATATTATAAATTTTAATTTTGGCAACAGTGTTCATGAGTTAATTAAAGAGATAACAAACCAAATGTCATGAAGGTAGTAAAAACTAACGTAGTGATCTAGGGAGATGTAGGCTAGGACAGAAAAGAGAAAAAAGAAAAGAAAAGAAAGGGATAACTTTTGCCATTAATCATACTGCTATGTAAAATATATATTTGGGAAACAGGTTTTGCCAGAGCAAAATTAAAATACATATATACATGCGTGTGTAACTATATACACACACACACACACACACACGAATAACCTGGAAAAGGGGGAGGGAGGGTAGAGGCTTACTTTAGAGTATTAAAAAAAATAAATGTGTAGTGCTGTCAGTCCAGGTTAGGAAAAGTGCTGCAAAAAAGAAGCCAATTTCTGACCATGCTGTATAACATATATAGATAGCTGTAGTAACAGATAATTAAAATTTGTGTTTCTTACTTCATTAGTCGAGAACAACTCCCCAGCAAATTAAATGGAAATGCACAGGGGCACCTGGGTGGCTCACCCATTAAGCCTCGGCCTTTGGCTCAGGTCATGATCCCAGGGTCCTGGGATCCAGCCCCGCATCAGGCTCCCTGCTCCGCAGGAAGCCTGTTTCTCCCTCTCCCACTCTCCCTGCTTTTGTTCCCTCTCTCGCTGTCTCTCTCTCTGTGTGTCAAATAAATAAATAAAAATCTTAAAATAAATAAATAAATGGAAATGCACAACTAAAAAGTAGAAAGTATGAAGAGTATGATCACTTCATCAAGTTGCTTGAAAAGCAACCTTGAAGTTCACTGCCAGGAAGCATTTTTTGGGGGATCAAAAATAGAGTCAATTAAAGGTTTACAAACCCTGATCTGATTGTTGGATATGTCTGAAGATCTATTTGTAAGCCGTCATCCTTTCTTGAATTCAAGCATCTTTTAAGTGGAAAAGTGTTAAGAGGCTGATGGTGTAGTATAGTTTTAATTTTTTTAAAGAGAAGGCTAAGTAAGATGGTGCAGTCTGACAGCTATAAATAAAATTTTACAAAAATAACAGCAAAGTGGTGCCTAGCTAGCTTAGTGGGTGAAACATGTGACTCTTGATCTCAGGGTTGTAAGTTCGAGCCCCATGTTGGGTGTAGAGATTACTTAAAAATAAAGTCTTTAAAAAAACTAACATCAAAGAGGGAACACAATGCATAGTGATCAATATATTCAAGCAAGGGCTAAAAGAACAGAAAAAAATACTTTGTGTGACATCTTTGGCAGGGTAGACTCCAAGTTATAATTCATTATTTTATGGTAACTGAATTTTAAGATAAAAGCTATGACTCAATTTTATACTAGTAGAACTCATTCATACAAAACCTTTTTCTTTTTTTTTTTTTTTAAAGATTTTATTTATTTATTTGAGATAGAGAATGAGAGAGAGAGAGCATGAGAAGGGGGAGGGTCAGAGGGAGAAGCAGACTCCCTGCCGAGCAGGGAGCCCAATGCGGGACTCGATCCAGGGACTCCAGGATCATGACCTGAGCCGAAGGCAGTCGCCCAACCGACTGAGCCACCCAGGCGCCCCAAAACCTTTTTCTAGAAAGATTGGTGCTGATATCAGATACATGTTTATATGAACACTAGTTTCTTGGGACAGAAAAGATATACATATTTGTATGTAGAGGGGTGCCTGGGTGGCTCAGTCGTTATGCGACTGCCTTCAGCTCCAGACATGATCCCAGAGTCCTCAGATGGAGCCCCTCATTGGGCTCCCTGCTCCTCGGAGAGGCTGCTTCTCTCTTTCCCTCTGCCTGCTGCACCCCCTGCTTGTGCTCTCTCTCTCTCTCTGTCAAATAAATAAATAAAAACTTAAAAAAAAAAAAAACACAAATGCAGAAAAAGATACACCGTGAAAATTAATTACAGGATTTGTTCTAAGAGCAGAATATTAGGAATAACCAAAATGTCAACAATTGAGAGTCTAATTAAATATATTGCATTGAGTGAAAATTAGGCACTATAAAAATTGAAGGAAAAATGATATATATTCCTATAAGGTGTATTATCCAATATGGTAGCCACCAGTCACATATGGCTGTTTAAATTTAACTCTATTGCAAAAAAAAAAAAAAAAAAAGAAAGAAAGAAAGAAAAAGTCTATTAGTCAATACTGGCCTAAAAGAATAAGTGGGAAAATAAAAATATTATTTATATATAATGGGATTGTGCATTTTATGTTTTCTTATTATTTTAACTTACATAACCCTTATGTTACTTTTATACTTTATAATTTAAGTACACAGTTACATAACGAAATTAAAAAATAACATAAATCATATATAAAATGTTTATTTTGGATAGAAGTCTAGCTCTATTTTTAGTTCTTTGAATGCCATTTTGTCTGGTTCTACTGTCTAATTAATTTATGTATGACTGGTAGCCAAAAATGGCACACAGAGTGGCTAACAAACAGTATAACTGATAGTTTGGTAAAGAGTATAGATTTTGTAGCCAAAATGCCAGTTTTTAAGGCCCATTTTGCCACTTACTGGCTAGATAACTCTGGACATGCTTCCTTTGTATTGAATGCATTGGTTTCCCCATCTATAAAATGTGCTAAAAAGGGCGCTGGGTGGCTCAGTTGTTAAGCGTCTGCCTTCAGCTCAGGTCATGATCCCAGGGTCCTGGGATCGAGTCCCACATCGGGCTCCCTGCTCTGCGGGAAGCCTGCTTCTCCCTGTCCCGCTCCCCCTGCTTGTGTTCCTGCTCTCGCTATATCTCTCTGTCAAAAAAATAAATAAAATCGAAAAAAATAAAAAATAAAAAATAAAATAAAATGTGCTAAAAAAAATCAACGACCTGTCCTATGAGGATCGAGTATGTTAACACATGTGAAATATTTACATAAAAGTGTTTAGAGCAGATTAAGTGCTCAGGAAAAGTTAACTACTATTAAGAGAATGGCAGCTGATTTCTTCTGAAATTGAAGCAGGTTCTGCATCTTATTCATTGCCCACATCTAGCACAGTGCCTGATGCCTAATCCATGATCCAATATGTATTTATTGACTAACTAAATCAATGAATCTATGAAATAAAGACTACATTTTATAAATGCATTTAACATTATTTATATTCAGGCTTTATACTAAACAATGAATCTACAATCATTTGCTAGTCCCAATCCTGGAGGACTTGAGTCTGATGAGAAAAGGGACAAATACAGAAAATGAAAGTACGTGGTAATGAGTTCTCTGTTGGAGGAAGGCATAAGCAGTTGTGAGAGCTCAAAAAGGCAAAGTAGCTCAGCTCAGGAGAAGGAAGTTTAGAGAAATTCTCCCAGTGAAGGAAAATGCTTTAGTGTTTAGAGTCAATGGAGGGATGCTCTTGCCATTAAGAAATAGCAAATACAGGAAGAAAACTAGGTCTGATATTGTGGAACAATGGTATGTTCATATGGTATGTGGGTGCCTCTGGAACATCTAGATGGAGTCTCTAAGTGTCACTTAATGAGTTTCCTACATGAGTGGACCTATGTTTTCAGAAGAACTTTTAAAGGGGAAAAATATATAAGTTATGACCAAATTTGGCATAAAAGGGAATATTCATTTAGAATTATAAAACAAATAAAAACATATTACTAACTATAAGTATCTGACAAATATCGAATTATAAAATCCCCAAAATAATGTAACTGGACTATTTAATTAGCCGAATGTCTCACTTCTATAATACTGTTTTGCTTACATTTTTAGTTATATACTATAAGGCCATCTTATCCATGACAATTCTGTAGTAAGATTT
This sequence comes from Mirounga leonina, assembly GCF_011800145.1. Classification (NCBI taxonomy): domain Eukaryota; kingdom Metazoa; phylum Chordata; class Mammalia; order Carnivora; family Phocidae; genus Mirounga; species Mirounga leonina. The sequence goes on from NW_023270418.1 coordinate 4,854,840, forward strand.
CCTATAGAAAGAAAAGGGAGAGAACTCAGCTTTCCATCCAAGGTAGTTCACTGAAATGTAATTTTTTTAACAATGGTTTAGAAAAATTGCTTCACAACGCTTTAATGAAAACTTTGCTCTATAATCTTCTATGTAGTTTCTTACTCAGGTTTTGCTTGTGGCCCAGTTAGAGCTTTATGGAAATTCTAGCCTTCTCATCTCACTTGGCATGATTCCCATTCAGCTAAGCCAAGACTCCCCTGCTTTCTTTCCCTTTCTGGAGCTTCTAGAGCAGTGGGAGGGTGGAGCTGAAGTGGGGGGAGGAAAAAAAGTCTATGAAGCCCTGGCCTTTGTAGCTTCCAAACAGGGAATAGAGCAATGTATAGTATGAGCTTATTTTTCTCATATTACAGGACAAATACAGGGTTCAGAAAATTTATGAGATCCAACAAGGCAGGTCTTTATTTAAAGAAGAAGGAGAATGGGTAGAGAGGGTCATAATGAAGGTGACGCTGGCAGTCCACTAGCTTCACCAAAGCAACAGAATAGCATAGAGAGACTGAGGATGACTGCAGGCTGAGATAATATTCTATGTCCCTAGCATAGAAGTTGGCTAACTTTTTTCTGTAAAGGGCCAGATAGTAAATATATTTGGCTTTGTGTACTGGATGGTCCCTGTTGCAACTACTATGCAACAAGCAGCAAGCAGACATAGACAACACATAAATGAATGGATGTGGCTGTGTTCCAATTAAACTTAAATTTCAAAAATAGGCAGCTGATGGGAATTGGCCTATGGGCCACAATTTGCTGACCACTGCTTTAGCCTATCATTGGAATTTGAAGACTTGGCAGGGGCCACAGTTTAGAAAAAAAATGTCCTCCAAAGGGCTTTGGAGCTAAGAATAGGGAGGCCTACTTCTCATGTATAAGACATGATTCTGTTTTAAATGGCTGACAAGCTTATTAGCAGAATCCAAGAGATTCAGTTGCACATGCAACAGCCAAACTCAAATTTAAAGAGGCAGGAAGTCAGGCATTTTAAAAGAATGTCATAGACAACAAATGCTCTAGAAAAGGACAAGAGATCATTTCATATTTGGTGTTCAGGGAAGACTCCATGGAGATTAGGCTTTAATAATCTCTTAAATCGCAAATAGAATTTAGCAAATGTAGAAAGTAAAGTATTTCAATCGTGAAAAAAGTGTGAGCAAAAATATGAAGGCTGGAATCTAGGGTACTAAATACCATCACTCCAGGGAGCCATAAAAAATTAGCTATTGGATGGAGCCACTGTCTATGAGGTAATAGTCTTCTCAACTACAGTTATACATGAAATAGAGTCTGTTAAACTTTTATCCTCAGGCCAAGTAGAAATACAAAGAGAATGATTCCCTTTCCCTCATAATCTGTTCCACAGACACTATAATTTACAGAAGCAAAATAAATAAATACAAAGTCAAGCTTCCTTGTAATAAATCCACCTGGTCTATGTTGGCTGTGAAAGTTATCATTTTTTTTTAAAGTATTTATTTATTTATTTATTTATTTATTTATTTATTTATTTATTTATGTAGTACGTGAGATTTGTAGCCTCAATCCGCTAGGACATCCTGCAAAATAGAGACAATTCAGCACCTCCCTTGAGGGACCTGCAATGATAATGAAGTAGAAAAAAATAATAAGTTTTACCTCCTGGATGTCTAGTTAGATTGCAAATAAAAACCCAGAGCTGCATTAGCTCTGTTATCTGCATTTTCAAGCTGTTCACAAATAGTGGGCTGAATGATATAGATTTGCACATTCAGTGCAATTGTATTGAAACAGGAATACAGCTAGCTATTTGAATATGTAGTGACTATGCTCTCTCAAAACATAATTTTCCACTAGAAAACAATACAAAACAAAAATTATGAACCGCTTTTTTGGACAAGAAACAGTACAGTAAGTGCCAACATGAGCTTTGTTCTACAAACACTCAAATTCCATTACATCATCCACAACTTCCCTGGCAAGTCTTATTTTCTTCCCCATTTTAAGTCTATGAATGCTTAGTATGTGTGCTGCCGAAGCGAGCACTAAGTCCATGAGTGCTTAAATAGGAAATGTGATCTACCTCAAAGGGAAAGAACCCGTGTGGCTCCTATTAAGACTCCAATGCCATCTCCCTCGGGGCTAAATTCTAAATATGGAATTACTCCTTGGCTCAAGTTAATCTATGTGAATCTACCGTTTAACTCTCTCCTCCACTTCTCGTACTCTGACTGCATAGTCTTAGACAAAGGAGAACCAGAAAAGAGAACATTCTGTATTTCCATAAACTGACTCATTTAAATGTTTGTTTCAACTACAAACATAAATTTAAGTACCTAATATTACATGTTACCTTTCTTGATATAAATCATCATATCCTTTATTAAATATACATCTGAAAAGAGTGTTCGTTATATATTAAGCTTTCTTCTTATAAAAATTACAACTAAATATTAGTTGTACGTGCTATGTCAGATATTTTGCTATTTTTTTATATGTTTTGACTTAATTGACATACCAAACATATAAACCAGATATTATTATATTCTGCATTTTATTAAACTGAAGCACAGAGTTTTATCAATTTAAACCCAATCCATCTGACTCCAGATTGTATGTTCTTGAACAGTAATTTATTGCTTCTATAATAGTATATAAATAAGAGAGTGTTTGCTAAAAGCACAGCAAATGTTAATTAAATCAAGTATTTAAGTAAACATTCAAACTGGAGACTCAGTTCCTTATAGGAAAATGATTTTGATAAAGTTAAAAAAAAATTAACAACAGACTCTATCTGCTTCTCTAAAGAGAACTAGTATTTATCTATTTAATACTAAATGGCAACTATATGAAGACCGTCCTGTATTAGGGATCTTCGATTTTATGACTGCTGGAGGAAAGAGGCCCAGGCTCATGTAAGTGACTATCAATATGCTCCAAGAGAAAAAAAAAATATATATATATATGCTCCAAGAGGGGCAGGACCTCTTTGAATTGCATATAAATTTTTGAGTGGATATATGTTTGTTTAAATTGAAGTTTCATAGCTTTCCTCACATTTTCAAAGGATCAGTGACAATCCAAAATTAATCCCCACTGTCCTGGAGGAAATGGACAAAGCAAGTCTACTTTTTTGGACTAGGCCACTTAGGACTTTTAGCTTAAGTAGGAGGAGTCCTCTGCTTACAAATTCCCTAAAGAATTCATTAACACCTACAGTTCATATAGGGGTGCAAGATGCAAACTCTACTGTGTTCCTAGAGTACTGTATTGTGTTCCCAGATTCCAAGTTGTATAAATTAGGATTCTAGAGCTAGGGTATGACCACTTGTCTAACTCTTTCTACCTTGAAGATCCAATTAACTCAGCAACTATATTAGAAGGAATGATGGAATGACAGGAAAATCACAGAGTTAGCACTGAGGTATAGTGTCCCGCCCCACCCCACCCCCAACACACACAACCATCTTTCAATAAAGATTTTTTTCAGGTTAAATTTCCTAATAGATGTTTAATATTGATGAAAAATGGGAGTTTTGATAATTTATCTTTTAACTCATTAAATGGATTTTTCCTCCACCCCCCCAATCCCATTCTTAGGTACACTAGATGCAGCAATTTTAGAACATGACAAAGTTAACGTGTTTGACTTTCTTTTTTAAGATATAAATTATTCCACCATTCACCAACATTCTCATATTTATGTAGGTATACGAGTTACAGTATGGGTGAACAAGTTCAAGAAAGGAAGGAAGGAAGGAAAGAAGGATGGACGAGAGAGAGAGAGAGAGAGAGAGAGAAAGAAAGAAAGAAAGAAAGAAAGAAAGAAAGAAAGAAAGAAAGA